>NC_068446.1:20607976-20640476 GCF_023373465.1 Oncorhynchus keta
GTGTGTGTGTGTGTGTGTGTGTGTGTGTGTGTGTGTGTGTGTGTGTGTGTGTGTGTGTGTGTGTGTGTGTGTGTGTGTGTGTGTGTGTGTGTGTGTGTGTGTGTGTGTGTGTGTGTGTGTGTGTGTGTGTGTGTGTGTGTGTGTGCACGCGTGCGTGCGTGTGCGTGTGTGTGCGTGTGTGTATTTGTAACATGCCACAATGTAAGTGTAATGAACACATCAGCTAACGTGTTATAGTTGACCCTGGTGTCCTCACAAGGGATCCCCCTGTGACTCTCTGGTGTTATATACTGTAAACTAGTCTGCTATAGGAGGGTACTCACTCGATGGTCATACTAGAAATGACTTGATTGGCGGTATTGTCGTCAAAAATAAGGAGGAAGTACATGATCTATTATTACCACATTTTTGTTAAGGTTTATGAATACAAAGGTATTTGCGGCTACTTCTGTCCTGCATAGACGGGTGGGTAAAGACTGACAGTGGAGGTCTCTGTGTGTTATAGTTATAACCAGCTCTCTGTGATCAGACCACTGAGTTGAAACAATACTCCCCGTCTCTTTATCGCTCCTTCTGAGAGGCTTCAGGGACCAAGGAGACAGGGAGAGACGGAGACAGAGAAGGAGTGGAGAGGGAAAGAGAGGTGAGAGTGGAGATAGGAGGAGTTGAGTGGGTAGGAGACCGAGTAGGGGGAGGCTGGCTATCAGAGAGAGGCTTTCGATTGGGTTGGGAGCGGGCTCTCTCTCTATCTCCATCTTTCCCTCCCTTCTTCCCTCCCGTCTTCCCCCCCCCACTGACAGCTGTTCTACAGGCCTTTCACAGAGTCCCGATAATCACTGCGCCTATAGACAGACACATCCATTTAACAGCAGCTACTGTAGCATGGTTCTATACAGTACCACACATCCAGAATGGGAGACACACTGTGTGCTTTGAGTGGAGCACTAAAGCCTATCCTGTCATGAACTTGTGTGCGGTCCTTTCAGGCTCCAATAGGGAAAAACACTTCACCGTAGCTGCAGTACACCTCTATAGAACTGGTGTAACCGTGGGACTTCAATCTCTTTCAGATCAACTGGGCAATAGAATACACAGTTTCCCCTCTCAACCCATTGAGCCTTGTCTAAAAGCCATTTCGTTTAGGGATATAAAAGGGAAAGACTCTGTGTGAGGATCTACTGTTAGGAGCTCTCTGTGGCTGCGAATGGGTCCCTGGGGAGTCTGTGATGTGATCCTGAGGAGGAGGAGGGTGAAGCGAAGAGGAAAGGCACATGTGACATCGCTCCAAATCTCTCACATCAATAAAGGAGGGTTCACAGTTTGCCATCATGTCTCCTCAGAGCACTTTCACACTTTCTCCCTCTCTCTTCCTCCCTCTCTCCATCGCTCTCTGTCTTTCTCCCCTAAGGGATGGTGCCTGTGGCTCTCTCCTCTTTACCATCTCTCTCTCTCCCCAGCTCTCTCCTTCTCCCTTTAAAAGCGTAGGGATTTGCCAGCTAACCCCCGCAGTATTAGCGTCTGTTGACTCAAGGTGATCGGATGCACTTTGTCGGGGCGATGGACAAACCGTGTGTTTTCCTGGCTGTCCACACACACACACACACAGATAAATGTCAGAGAGCAGAGCAAATCTTCTAAATGGTAGGTCACCAGAACCCTTAGGACCCCTCTCACTCTACGGCCGTCCACATATTGCCCGCCTCGAAAAAACAAACAGTGAGGGATCAAATGCTCTCAGGCACTGGGGTCCCCAGTGTAATAGTGGAGACAGTGTATACACACACACACACACACACACACACACACACACACACACACACACACACACACACACCAGGGACAGAACTGGACAGAACAAAAGACACTGCATTGAACGCTGAGATGAAACCCTGTTATAATGAGTTGAACTAATGTATATAGATGCAGTCTGTCATACCAGCCATGTTAAAACACAATAGGAGATTTAAGGTTGAAAACAAACCAAACAGCAATTAATGATAGTCATTACACAGCAGCACAAACCACTTACAACTTATCATTTCACTGTTACCCTAATTAAGGCACAAGTACAGCACGGCTGCGTCTCTAAGATGTTATATTTCTCCTGGTGGAAGAATTCAGACAGACTGCTTGAAACGCCTGTGTGTGTGTGTGTGTGTGTGTGTGTGTGTGTGTGTGTGTGTGTGTGTGTGTGTGTGTGTGTGTGTGTGTGTGTGTGTGTGTGTGTGTGTGTGTGTGTGTGTGTGTGTGTGTGTGTGTGTGTGTGTGTGTGTGTGTGCGTGTGTGCGTGTGTGTGCATGCGTGTGTGTGTGTGCGTGAATGTGTGTCTTAGATCTATCTGCTCCTCTTTAATCGTTCATGACTGTAGCTGGAGGCTGTTTGGCAAAACATTTGTGTTAGTTTAGTTTAGTGCCTTAAATTAGCTGTGATCTCCCCTCCACACACACACACACACACACACACACACACACACACACACACACACACACACACACACACACACACACACACACACACACACACACACACACACACACACACACACACACACACACACACACACACACAAACACAGTCTGACCTGACAAATGCGTACAGACACCAATCGGCTCTAACAAGCATCTGAGGGCGTGCGGACACGGCTGTTTGATTTCCCCTCGTTTTCCTCTTCCTTCAGGGAGTTCAAAGCCTCATATCTCTGTGAGGATAAAAGAGGAGAGAGAGAGAGAGGGGGGTTTGTTGAAGGTAAAGGGATTTTAAATAGCCTATGAAAAGAGAGACATGAGGGCAGACCTTTGGTTGAAGGTAAAATGTTTTTAAATAGTCTATGAAAAGAGAGGCAGTTATTTGGCCGAGATTCTCTCTCTCTCTCTTTCACTCCCTCTCTCTCCCTCATGGTGTCTGGAGAATCCATTTGCATCCAGCACATCGAGGAAGATGCCGTAGATCAGACAATAAAGCCTGAAGACTGAAAAAAGATATGATCAGTTTGATTAGAGAAAAATCACATATCTCTCTTCCTCACCTGACACACACTGCTGGCAGAGAAACAGAAACATTTGAGGGCCTGAAAGAGCGACTAATGCGAGAGAAAGAGAGAGAGACCAGATGAAGAGAAAGAGAGAGACCAGAGGGATAGAAAATAGAGAGACCAGAGGTAGAGAAAGAGAGACCAGAGGGATAGAAATTAGACAGACCAGAGGGAGAGAAAATAGACAGACCAGAGGGAGAGAAAGAGAGACCAGCGGGAGAGAAAATAGACAGACCAGAGGGAGAGAAAGAGAGACCAGAGGGAGAGAAAGAGAGACCAGAGGGATAGAAATTAGAAAGACCAGAGGGAGAGAAAGAGAGACCAGAGGGAGAGAAAATAGACAGACCAGAGGGAGAGAAAATAGACAGACCAGAGGGAGAGAAAGAGAGACCAGAGGTAGAGAAAATAGACAGACCAGAGGGAGAGAAAGAGAGACCAGAGGGAGAGAAAATAGACAGACCAGAGGGAGAGAAAATAGACAGACCAGAGGGAGAGAAATAAAGAGACTAGAAAAAGAGTGATAGAGAGAATTGGAATGAGAGGACCCATGGGGGAGGGGGGGTGGATGGTGCGTAGAGGGGACTGAAGGAGTATAGATTGTACATGGATGGTTGGATGGGAAGGAGGTGAATCAGGGACAGGGAATACCCAGGATGGGGGCGTGACGCAGGGCTGAGATGTGGGGTGAGTGAGAGGGAGGGAGGGATGAAGGTTACAGAGGCTAAATCCAAGGAGCTGGTAATAGCCTGGTAGCAACCTGGTAACAACCTGGCAACAACCTGGTAACAACCTGGTAAAAAACTGGTAACAGCCTGGTAACAACCTGGTAACAACCTGGCAACAACCTGGTAGAACCTGGTAGCAGCCTGGTAACAACCTGGCAACAACCTGGTAACAACCTGGTAACAACCTGGCAACAACCTGGTAACAACCTGGTAAAAACCTGGCAACAACCTGGCAACAACCTGGTAACAACCTGGTAACAACCTGGTAACAACCTGGCAACAACCTGGTAACAACCTGGTAACAACCTGGCAACAACCTGGTAACAACCTGGTAACAACCTGGTAACAACCTGGTAACAACCTGGCAACAACCTGGTAGAACCTGGTAGCAGCCTGGTAGCAACCTGGTAACAACCTGGCAACAACCTGGTAAAAAACTGGTAAAAAACTGGTAACAACCTGGTAACAACCTGGTAACAACCTGGCAACAACCTGGTAACAACCTGGTAACAACCTGGCAACAACCTGGTAACAACCTGGTAACAACCTGGCAACAACCTGGTAACAACCTGGTAACAACCTGGCAACAACCTGGTAACAACCTGGTAACAACCTGGCAACAACCTGGCAACAACCTGGTAGAACCTGGTAGCAGCCTGGTAGCAGCCTGGTAGCAACCTGGTAACAACCTGGCAACAATCTGGTAACAACCTGGTAAAAAAAACTGGTAACAGCCTGGTAACAACCTGGTAACAAACTGGTAGCAAACTAGCAACAACCTGGCAACAACCTGGTAACAAAAAACTGGTAACAGCCTGGTAACAACCTGGTAAAAAAAACTGGTAACAGCCTGGCAACAACCTGGTAGAACCTGGTAGCAGCCTGGTAACAACCTGGCAACAACCTGGCAACAACCTGGTAACAAAAAACTGGTAACAGCCTGGTAACAACCTGGTAAAAAAAACTGGTAACAGCCTGGCAACAACCTGGTAACTACCTGGTAACAAACTAGTAACAACCTGGTAACAAACTAGCGACAACCTGGTAACAAACTGGTAACAACCTGGTAACAAACTAGCAACAACCTGGCAACAACCTGGTAACAAACTGGTAACAACCTGGTAGCAACCTGGCAACAACACTGAGTCAGATGTCAGAGTCATAGTGGGTCTGAGAACTCCTCAGACCCACGACAAAAATACTTCTTAAACTATCTGAGAGTGAGAGCTCTGTGAGAGAGAGTTCAGAGAGAGAGAGCTCTAAGAGAGAGAGAGCTCTGAGAGAGAGAGAAAGCTCTGAGAGAGAGAGAGCTCTGAGAGAGAGAGAGCTCTGAGAGAGAGCTCTGAGAGAGAGAGAGAGAGAGAGAGAGAGAGCTCAGAAAGAGAGAAAGAGCTCTGAGAGAGCCCTGAGGGCTCAGAGAGAGACAGCTCTGAGAGAGAGAGAGAGCTCAGAGAGAGAGCTCTGAGAGAGAGAATCTTGAGAGAGGGCTCTGAGAGCGAGAGAGAGCCCCGAGAGAGAGCTCTGAGAGCGAGCGAGAGCTCTGAGAGAGAGAGAGAGAGAGAGAGAGAGAGAGAGAGCCAGGTTCCCACAGCGATGTTCCCTGGAATGTTCTGATGAATAAACTCCTCCTGACACTCTGACGGGAGCTGACCTTTCTAAGAGAGGCGGGAAAAGACGGAGGAGAGAGAGTGAGAGAGACGAGATTTCGAGCTATGGACCGCCATGTGTGGGAAGTGTAGAGAGCGTAGAGCTGCTTTTGAAATATTGTCATTTTAATACAGTATCAATACTAACATGGTCAGTAATTTAACATTGTCAATACTAACATTGTCAGCAGTAGCTGTTTGCATTGTTGCACTGCCAAAGAATCAACCCGGCAAGGCAGTGTCAGAGAGATAGTGTGTGTCACAGTGTGTCAGAGAGATAGTGTGTGTCACAGTGTGTCAGAGAGATAGTGTGTGTCACAGTGTGTCAGAGAGATAGTGTGTGTCACAGTGTGTCAGAGAGATAGTGTGTGTCACAGTGTGTCAGAGAGATAGTGTGTGTCACAGTGTGTCAGAGAGATAGTGTGTGTCACAGTGTGTCAGAGAGATAGTGTGTGTCACAGTGTGTCAGAGGGATAGTGTGTGTCACAGTGTGTCAGAGAGATAGTGTGTGTCACAGTGTGTCAGAGAGATAGTGTGTGTCACAGTGTGTCAGAGAGATAGTGTGTGTCACAGTGTGTCAGAGAGATAGTGTGTGTCACAGTGTGTCAGAGAGATAGTGTGTGTCACAGTGTGTCAGAGAGATAGTGTGTGTCACAGTGTGTCAGAGAGATAGTGTGTGTCACAGTGTGTCAGAGAGATAGTGTGTGTCACAGTGTGTCAGAGAGATAGTGTGTGTCACAGTGTGTCAGAGAGATAGTGTGTGTCACAGTGTGTCAGAGAGATAGTGTGTGTCACAGTGTGTCAGAGAGATAGTGTGTGTCACAGTGTGTCAGAGAGATAGTGTGTGTCACAGTGTGTCAGAGAGATAGTGTGTGTCACAGTGTGTCAGAGAGATAGTGTTGTGTGTCACAGTGTGTCAGAGAGATAGTGTGTGTCACAGTGTGTCAGAGAGATAGTGTGTGTCACAGTGTGTCAGAGAGATAGTGTGTGTCACAGTGTGTCAGAGAGATAGTGTGTGTCACAGTGTGTCAGAGAGATAGTGTGTGTCACAGTGTGTCAGAGAGATAGTGTGTGTCACAGTGTGTCAGAGAGATAGTGTGTGTCACAGTGTGTCAGAGAGATAGTGTGTGTCACAGTGTGTCAGAGAGATAGTGTGTGTCACAGTGTGTCAGAGAGATAGTGTGTGTCACAGTGTGTCAGAGAGATAGTGTGTGTCACGGTGTGTCAGAGAGATAGTGTGTGTCACAGTGTGTCAGAGAGATAGTGTGTGTCACAGTGTGTCAGAGAGATAGTGTGTGTCACAGTGTGTCAGAGGAAAGAAGCCGTCAGTCATTCAATAACAGCGCAGCAGGAGTGTGACATCTGTGTTTGACATAATGTCACTGTTACACTTAACAGCAGTCACTCATATAGCTGTCACTGAACTGCACTGTCACAGAGAGAGAGCAAGGGAAACTAGTGAAGTACAAACACCATTGTAAATATATTTACGTTTATTTATTTTCCCTTTTGTACTTGAGCCACTTGCACATTGTTACAACACTGTATGTAGGCATAATATAGCATTTTAAATGTCTTTATTCTTTTGGAACAGTTTACAGTTTACTGTTCATTTTGATTGTTTATTTCACTTTTGTTTATTATCTACTTCACTTGCTTTGGCAATGTTAACGTGTGTTTCCCATGCCAATAAAGCCCCTTGAATTGAATTGAGAGAGAAAGAGAGATGGAAAGAGAGAGAGAGAAAAGAGAAACTGTCAGAGAGAGGGCGCGATACTCAGATCCGTGGTGACTCTCAATCTTGATTCAGAACGGAGCTCCTGTAAACTTCTCCTACCTCTTCTCCTCCCTCCTCCTCCTCCCCCCCCTCCTCCTCTCCCCCCTCTTCCTCTCCACCACGATGGGAAAGAGGGAAGTGCGCCATCTGACGTAGGACAATGTTGTTGGGATCAGTTCCGTTTTCAAACGGTCAATTCAGACAGTGAACGATCGAGGGAACTGAGTGAGTAGAGAAATGGATTGACCCCAACCCTGCACCGAACTCACACAGTCCTTTATGACTGTCCGTCTGTATCGAAGTCTGACTGGACATCATAAATCCATCATGTAGATGAAACGGCTCCAGCAGCACACGACTCACACACTTCATATCTATCAGGCCTTTCATGGTGTCTCTGTTGTTTGATCAATCAATCAAATGTGTTTTAGAAAGCCATTATTTCGTCAGCAGTTGCCACAAAGTGCTATTCAGATACCGAGCCGAGAACGCCAAGAGCAAGCACTGCATACAGTATGTACTGTAGAAACACAGTGGCTGGGAAAAGCTCCCTAGAGAAGGCAGGAACCCTGTAGAAGAAACCTACTGGTGTGGCCATTCCATGGACAAGACATTCAAATGTTCATAGACAAGGAAAGGGATTGTTCTTGATGTGGCTCTCAGCTAAACTGCATTATTTGCAGACATTGCCGGCAGTGTGTGCGTGCGTGTTTGTTTATGTGTGTGTGTCAGAGAAATCCACCCTGTTAGCTAAACACCATCCCTCTCCTTGTCAGATACTCTCTAGTCAGCAATATCACCCCAGCATCTGAGACTGTCTGCTAAAATGCTAACTCAGTGAGACACAGCAACAACTGGTGCTTTTGTTGTGGTCGGGGGGAAAGGATATCCTGTCATTAATAGCTGTGATGTTTTCTCCTGCCTGTGCTGTGAGCCCTGGGCTGTGTGTGTTAGATGGTTAGATGCTGACGGCCCTTCCTCATCTGTTTGATTTAGACTGTAGACATGCTGAGGCCTGGCTTCATTCACCAGCCACTGATCCAGCTCTACGGGACACACAGGAAAAGGGTAGAGCTAGAGAGGTGGAATGGGATGACAAGAGCGAGAGATGGGCTGGCTGGACACAGACACACACACACACTAGTCCAGGATGCATGGGCTGACTGTCTGCCAGCTTCTGGATCCCCTCGTCTGTACGGAGCACCACAGCCAGCCGTCTTTCAAGGTTTACCTGCCAGGCTCTGTGTGTGTGTGTGTGTGTGTGTGTGTGTGTGTGTGTGTGTGTGTGTGTGTGTGTGTGTGTGTGTGTGTGTGTGTGTGTGTGTGTGTGTGTGTGTGCGTGCGTGCGTGCGTGCGTGCGTGCGGGGGATCAGCCAGAGAGAGAGAGAGAGAGAGAGAGAGAGAGAGAGCTCGGATAAAGAAAGAAGGATCTGGAGAAGGCCTGAGAGGATTGTCTCTCTCAGATACGAACACACACAAGACACTGTCTTCTGCCTTCAGTTGCTGTCGGTTTTGTACACAAAAACTCAAACACAGGATGCATTCATCAGCAGTATCATAGCAACCATGTAAGAGAGGATGCATGTCTCTGTTTGTGTATCCGGGTTGAGTGAAAGCTGTAAATGATGTGGAGAAGGTCATTCAGCTCATTTTGATTAGCAAGCAGGTAGTGATATTCCTCACACTCCAGTCTGATTGGCCATTGAGTTTCAACCTGTTTGATGTTTCTATTGTTTGCTGGCTGCAACCCAACCTCCAAAGAAAATGGAAGCATTTGACTGACACGGTGCTTTGAAGGTGTTTCACACAGTGTGTGTGTGTGTCCTTTTCCAGTGCAGTGCTCGAGGCCACTTGAGAAAGTAAATGTGTTTTGTCGCCAGCCCTCAGATCATGTGTGTAGGAGGGTGAAGAGTCCATTTTAACAGTCCATTCCAACCCACTCTAGCTTATAGATGCTGCCAGAGCAACCATGCAACAGTGGTACAAATGGTAATGATCTATGGGTAACATTTACTTATTGGGAGTCCCATTGAGACCAAGGTCTCTTTTGAAAGACAACCATGCAATTTACAATTACACAACAAATGACACAGGAAATACACACCAACAAAAATGTACAAAACAAATGAGGGCTCATCCTCCCCTCTCGTCCTTTCTTTCGTCTCTCTCCTCTTTCTATCTGATGCTGGCCCATGTTGACTCCAATGCTTCCCACAGTTGTGTCAAGTTGGCTGGATGTCATTTGGGTGGTGGACCATTCTTGATACACATGGTAAACTGTTGAGTGTGAAAAACCCAGCAGCGTTGCAGTTCTTGACACAAACCAGTGTGCCTGTCCCCTACTACCATTCACCTGGTCAGTCTACGTAATTGAAAGAGCAGGTGTTCTTAATGTTTAGCATGCTCAGTGTATAATTCTGTCAGTGAAGTTATGATTCTAGTGTTAGCCTATATGACAATAAAACATCTTTATCTTTACATTCTAATTCACATCAGGTCATGTTATACGCGTCGAGCCAAGAATCGAGCCACTCCATGTCCACCCTTATCTACCACACTCTCCCCACTTGACATTTCTGTGGAATCTCACGCCTACACTTATTAATGCCAAAAAACTAAGTTAAGTGAGAAGTAGGCATTGGTCTGACGCTGAAAAATCTATTTCAGAGGAATAACGCACTTTACAGTGTCCTGCTCTTAAAATTATATATATATATTGTAAGGTTACTGCCTTATTCAAAAATGTATTAAATCGTTTTTTTTTTACATCATTCTACACGCAATACCCATAATGACAAAAAAAAAAGTTTAGAAATTTTTGCAAATGTTTTAAAATTAAAAAATGATATATCACAAGTATTCAGATCCTTTACTCAGTACTTTGTTAAAGCACCTTTGACAGTGATTGCAGTCATTTAGGTGTCTTTTCATAAACTCCAAGCGGGCTATCATGTGCCTTTTACTGAGGAGTGGCTTCCGTCTGTTCACTCTACCATAAAGGCTTGATTGGTGGAGTGCTGCAGAGACGGTTGACCTTCTGGAAGGTTCTCCCATCTCCACAGATGAACTCTGGAGCTCTGTTAGAGTGACCATCGGTAGGTCAAATGGTTCGGACACTACGGATGTTTACGTGAGAAGGCCCATTTTCGGGATACTTCACGGTCTGACGAACACCAATTATCTCTGCCAGTTTTCACCGCAGATGTGGACGTGCGACACTGACGGATGCTGTGGTTGGAGATGCAGATATCTCTAGTTTAAATGAACAGATTTTGATGGTATTTTGATGTTATGCCATTTAGATTGACGCACCGGTGTGTCTAAGGGGTTACTGGACAGAAATAGGCACGGGAGAGTGATAAATTATACATTTAATAAATACTGTTGCACCGTCAAACTTTTGTCAATGTGACATTTTGGTCACTTTATGAACGCTATAGTCTCGTTTGAATCAGATTTATAGAATTTGAGCCGTGGGTCCAGGAAATACTCTGAAACCTCAATTGCGAACAACCCAAATCTGGTGTCTGACCAATCAAACATGTAAGTAAATGAATGAACCAAAACTATGTTGATATTACAGGTTAAAAACAGAACGAGAATAACTTATATATAAACTTCAAACCCTACCATGTAAATACCCCTCGACTATTCTGTCTATAATAGTGAGTTAGACCAATGTGCTAGCAACACCAGGATTGTGGGTTTGATTCCCGCATGGGCCACAGTGGGAAAGGCTCAGCAAAGGCTGCTCTTCGAGATACTGAAAGGGCTTTCTTTGCTGTCTGTCAACGACTCCTTCTTTCTCTCACACACATATCTCCCCTCTCCTTTGAAGGTGAGTGCTACATGTGACGATCCAGTCTCTTCTGGAAAAGACGATTAGAGCACGGAGAAGAGAAGAGCGAAAACCCTCTCTCCCTTCCTCCTCCCAACCCATTTCGGTCCTATCCAGTCTCTTCCTTGCTCCTCCATACCACCAAAAGAATACAGCAGATGTGACTCCTTCAGAATTCCTCCAGAAAGTGTCTCTACCTCCACACACACACAACCTTGGCTGCCATTGTGTCAGGCACTACACAGATTATTCACCTCTTCTTTCCTGTCACCATCTCTCCTCTCATCTGTTAACCTGCTATTAGAAAACCAAATGTGAGGTTGTGTGTGTGTGTGGTTATTTAGCTGCCTGATTCCCTATTTCTGCTTTCCAGGCACTTTGACAATGTTTTCCTTAAGCTCCATGACTCCACTTACAGAGAGGAGGAGAGGAGCAGGAGAGGGGAGGGGGAGAGGATCATTTGAGGGGTTAGATTTAAGCAGGAAGGTCAGGGAGAAAGGGAGAGAACGGTTGAAAGGGGGTACGGTAGAGAATGAGAGGGTCGAATCTGTGTTAATGATGAGAGGAGGTAAAGGGAGAGGAGAGGAAGAGGGGGGAAAGAAGGGGGAAGATGAGGTAGGATTAGAAAGAATGGTTAGGGAGAAGGTGTGGTTGAGGGGGGAGAGTGTGGAGAGATGGAAATGAGAGCGAGGGGGTAGGGATCGAGAGGCGAGACGGGGGGGAAGAGGGGGTGGAGAGAGGAATTGGGAAGAAAAGGGGAAAAAAGGAGGGAAAATGTATGAAAAGAGGAAAGAAGAAAGTATAGAGGGCTTGGTTGGAGGGGGAGGGGAAGTAGGGGGTGTACGGAAATGGAGGAGAGAGTGGGGGACTGAAGGAACTGTGAAGGGAGGAGGGGAGAGAAAGGGAGTGAGAATGGGAAGAGAATGGAGGATTGTGGAACAAGGGCGAGAGAGGGGGATGTTGGGAAATGGGGTCTCCTGCCAAGTTGCCTGTTTAGCAAACATGATTTGCATAGAACTGATGCGGTAGAGTTCTGTGTCATAGTCATTAGCATACATTTGCATAAAATTAATCTGCAGCCCAATCTCTGCTGCGATTGATTCTGCTGCAGAAAATAAGTCAATAAACATACTGACACACACACACACACACACACACACACACACACACACACACACACACACACACACACACACACACACACACACACACACACACACACACACACACACACACACACTGCATATAAACAAAGGTAAATATATTTACAGAGCACAGATGCACACAGAGAAAGACAATGGAACTCCAACTGGATTGGGTTCGGGTGAGCGTGCTTCCGTGTGTGTGGGTGTGTGTTTACATTGTGGGGAAACAGTAATCTCTGGAGGTCGTGTGTGTTTGCATAGTGAGACTGGGCTTTCCTCATGACACACATTGATGCTTCATAACGATCATACAGCAAATACACTATCAAAACACAACCACACACGCACTCACATGTACTATCCCCCTGAGCTGTAGCCTCGGCCAGGGTTTCCCAAACTCGGTTCTCGAGCCCCCCCTCGGTGTACGCTTTGGTTATACCCCTCGCACTACCAACTCATTATCAAGCATTGATTATTTGAATCAGCTGTGTAGTGCTAGGCTAATAAACTAAACATGGGAGGGGTGGGGGGGCCCAGGGGCGAGTTTGAGAAACCCTGGGTTGGGTAACTTTGATGGGGGTGGGGGACACAACAAAATCTGAACTTTTCATGAGGGGCCGCACCGCCTGGCGTGTCTGTGTACCCACACATGCAGTCAGAGCCCTAGCCTTTTGGAGTCCCTAAACAAAATGTTGTCACTTAGAAATGTCCTTGCGTTCCATGAAAACATACATGAAATGAGTTGCAAAATTAATAGGAAATATAGTCAAGAAGTTGACAAGGTCATAAATAATGATTTTTATTGAAATAATTGTGTCCTTCAAACTTTTATTTCGTCAAAGAATCCTCCATTTGGAGCAATTACAGCCTTGCAGACCATTGGCATTCTAGTTCTCAATTAGTTGAGGTAATCTGAAGAGATTTCACCACATGCTTCCTGAAGCACATTCCACAAATTGGATTGGCTTGATGGGCACTTCTAACGTACCATACAGTCAAGCTGCTCCCACAACAGCTCAATAGGGTTGAGATCCGGTGACTGTGCTGGCCACTCCATTACGGACAGAATACCAGCTGACTGCTTCTTCCCTATATAGTTCTTGCATAGTTTGGAGCTGTGCTTTGGGTCATTGTCCTGTTGTAGGAGGAAATTGGCTCCAATTAAGCGCCATCCATAGGGTATGGCATGGCGTTGCAAAATGGAGTGATAGCCTTCCTTCTTCAAGATCCCTTTTACTCTGTACAAATCTCCCTCTTTACCTCCACCAAAGCACCCCAAGACCATCACATTGCCTCCACCATGCTTGACAGATGGCGTCAAGCACTCCTGCATCTTTTCATTTTTTCTGCGTCTCACAAATGTTGTTCTTTGTGATCTGAACACCTCAAACATTGTCTGTCCATAACACTTTTTTCCAATCTTCCTCTGTTCCATGTCTGTGTTCTTTGCCCGTCTTAATCTTTTCTTTTTATTGGCTAGTCTGAGATATGGCTTTTTCTTTGCAACTCTGCCTTGAAGGCCAGCATCCCGGAGTCGCCTCTTCAGTGTTGACGTTGAGACTGGTGTTTTGCGTGTACTATTTAATGAATCTGCCAGTTGAGGACTTGTGAGGCTTCTGTTTCCCAAACTAGACACACTAATGTACTTGTCCTCTTGCTCAGTTGTGCACCAGGTCCTCCCATTCCTCTTTCTATTTTGGTTAGAGCCAGTTTGCGCTGTTCTGTGAAGGGAGTAGTACACAGTGTTGTGCGAGATCTTCAGTTTCTTAGCAATTTCTCTCATGGAAAAGCCTTAATTTCTCTGAACAAGAATAGACAAGTTTTAGAAGAAAGTTGGTCCCTCTCCTTGTTCGGGCGGCGTTCGGCAGTCAAAGTCACCGACCTTCTAGCCATTGCTGATCTATTTTTCATTTTCCATTGGTTTTGTCTTGTCTTCCATCACACCTGGTTCCAATTCCATCAATTACATATTGTGTATTTAACCCTCTGTTCCCCCCCATGTCCTCATCGGTAATTGTTTCTTGTAGTGCTTATACACGGTATGCTGGTATTTACCGGGTTTTGTTTGACCCATTTATTGTATTGTTCTGTTGACGGTGGTTTATGGGTATTAAACAACACCATTGTAAATCAGTTTCCGCTCTCCTGCGCCTGACTTCTCTGCCGCCAGCACGCACCTCACTACAACAACAGCTTTCAGCTGTGTTAACATAATTGCAAAAGGGTTTTCTAATTTCCTTTTAAAATGATGAACTTGGATTAGCTAACACAACGCGCCATTGGAACACAGAGTGATGGTTGCTGATAATGGGCCTCTGTACGCCTATGTAGATATTCCATTAAAAATCAGCCGTTTCCATCTCCAATAGTCATTTTACAACATGAACAATGTCTACACTGTATTTCTGATCAATTTGATGTTATTTTAATGGCTGATGCCTGCTGGACTGCCCATTAATCACGGTACTCCATTCTGTTTACTTGTATTTTTTATGTTTATCTGTCTGCCCCAGCCGCAAACTCAGGCTCTGTGTTTAGTTAACCGACCCTCTCTGCCCATTCATCGCCATTTTAGGGAGGCGGAGCTGTTGGCCGGGGTTGGAGTAGCCAGGAGGAAGGCATGGCCAGCCGTTGAGAAATGCTTCTTGAAATGTTCGATTATCATGGATTTATCAGTGGTGACCGTGTTACCTAGCCTCGGTGCAGTGGGCAGCTGGGAGGAGGTGCTCTTGTTCTCCATGGACTTTACAGTGTCCCAAAACGTTTTGGAGTTAGAGCTACAGGATGCAAATTACTGCTTGAAAAAGCTAGCCTTTGCTTTCCTGACTGACTGCGTGCATTGGTTCCTGACTTCCCTGAACAGTTGCATATCGCGGGGAATATTCAATGCTATGGCAGTCCGCCACAGGATGTTTTTGTGCTGGTCGAGGGCAGTCAGGTCTGGAGTGAACCAAGGGCTATATCTGTTCTTGGTTCTGCATTTTTTGAATGGGGCATGCTTATCTAAGATGGTGAGGAAATGACTTTTAAAGAATGACCAGGCATCCTCGACTGACAAGATGAGGTCAATATACTTCCAGGATACCCGGGCCAGGTCGATTAGAACGGCCTGCTCGCAGAAGTGTTTTAGGGAGCGTTTGACAGTGATGAGGGGTGGTCGTTTGACCGCAGACCTATAGCGGATACAGGCAATGAGGCAGTGATCGCTGAGATCCTGATTGAAAACAGCGGAGGTGTATTTGGAGGGCAAGTTGGTCAGGATAACGGGGGGGCGATCAATTCACAAATGGTGTCCAGGGCACAGCTGGGAGGGGGGTCGATAGCAGGGGGCAACAGTGAGAGACTTATTTCTGGAGAGGTGCATTTTTAAAATTAGAAGTTCAAACTGTTTGAGTATAGACCTGGAAAGTATGACATAACTTTGCAGGCTATCTCTGCAGTAGATTGCAACTCCTCCCCCTTTGGCAGTTATATCATGATGGAAAATGTTGTAGTTGGGTATGGAAATCTCAGAATTGTTGGTGGCCTTCCTAAACCAGGATTCAGACACGGCAAGGACATAAGGGTTGGCAGAGTGTGCTAAAGCAGTGAGTAAAACAAACTTAGGCAGGAGGCTTCTGATGTTGACATGCATGAAACCAAGTTTTTTTCTATCACACAAGTCAACAAATGAGGGCCTGGGTTTACCTCCACATCACCCGAGGAACAGAGGAGGAGTAGGATCAGGGTACGGCTAAAGGCTACTCGCCCAAGCCTCCCCAGCTTCTCCTTCACCCAAATCCAGACAGCAGATGTTCTGAGAGAGCTGCAAAACCTGGACCCGTACAAATCAGCTGGGCAAAACAATCTGGACCTTCTCTTCATAAAACTATCCGCCGCCATTGTTGCAACCCCTATTACCAGCCTGTTCAACCTCTCTTTCGTATCGTCCGAGATCCCTAAAGATTGGAAAGCTGCCGCAAACATCCACCTCTTCAAAGGGGGTGACACCCTAGAGCCAAACTGTTACAGACCTATATCCATCCTGCCCTGCCTATCTAAAGTCTTTGAAAGCCAAGTTAATAAACAGATCACTGACCATTTAGAATCCCACCGTACCTTCTCCGCTGTGCAATCCGGCTTCCGAGCTGGTCACGGGTGCACCTCAGCCACGCTCAAGGTACTAAACGATTTCATAACCGCCATCGATAAAAGGCAGTACCATGCAGCCATCTTCATCGACCTGGCCAAGGCTTTCGACTCTGTCAATCACCGTATTCTTATCAGCTGACTCAATAGCCTTGGTTTTTTCTGGTTCACCAACTACTTTGCAAACAGAGTTCAGTGTGTCAAATCGGAGGGCATGTTGTCCGGACCTCTGGCAGTCTCTATGGGGATTTCGCAGGGTTCTATTCTCGGTCCAACTCTTTTCTCTGTATATATCAATGATGTCGCTCTTGCTGCGGGTGATTCCCTGATCCACCTCTACACAGACGACACCATTCTATATACTTCTGGCCTTTCCTTGGATACTGTGCTAACTACCCTCCAAACGAGCTTCAATGCCGTGCAACACTCCTTCCGTGGCCTCCAACTGCTCTTAAAAGCTAGTAAAACCAAATTCATGCTTTTCAACCGTTCGCTACCAGCACCCATCCACCCGACTAGCATCACCACCCTGGACGGTTCTGACTTAGAATATGTGGACAACTATAAATACCTAGGTGTCTGGCTAGACTGTAAACTCTCCTTCCAGACTCATATTAAACATCTCCAATCCAAAATCAAATCTAGAATCAGCTTTCTATTTCGCAACAAAGCCCCCTTCACTCATTGCCGCCAAACTTACCCTAGTAAAACTGACTATCCTACCGATCCTCAGTTATCTCAGTTCACTGGTCACGATAACAACACCCGCCCGTAGCACATGTTCCAGCAGGTGTATCTCACTGATCATCCCCAAAGCCAACACCTAATTTGGCCGCCTTTCCTTCCAGTTCTCTGCTGCCAGTGACTGGAACGAATTGCAAAAATCACTGAAGTTGGAGACTTTTATTCCCTTCACCAACTTTAAAACATCAACTATCTGAGCAGCTAACCGATCGCTGCAGCTGTACATAGTCCATCTGTAAATAGCCCACCCAATCTACCTACCTCATCCCCATACTGTTTTTATTTTATTTACTTTTCTGCTCTTTTGCACACCAGTATATCTACTTGCACATCATCATCTGCTCATTTATCACTCCAGTGTTAATCTGCTAAATTGTAATTATTCGCTCCTATGGCCTATTTATTGCCTACTTCCTTATGCCTTTTGCACACACTGTATATAGACTTTCTTTTTTTCTACTGTGTTATTGACTTGTTAATTGTTTACTCCATGTGTAACTCTGTGTTGTCTGTTCACACTGCTATGCTTTATCTTGGCCAGGTCGCAGTTGCAAATGAGAACTTGTTCTCAACTAGCCTACCTGGTTAAATAAAGGTGAAATACAAATAAATAAATAAAATATAATAAAAATGGACAGAAAATGTGCTTTTCTTTCAAAAACAAGGAAATGTCTAAGTGACCGCAAACTTTTGAACGGTAGTGTGTATACACGTATATATAAATATATATATATATATATATATATAAATCAAATCCAATTTTGTTTGTCACATTCGCCGAATGCAACAGGTGTTACAGTGAAATGCTTACTTACAAGCCCATAAGAAAAAATAAAAAGTCTTAAGTAAAACATAGATAAGTAAAAAATAAAATAAATAAAAGTAACAAATAATTAAACAGCAGCAGTAAAATAACAATAGTGAGACTATATACAAGGGGTACCAGTAGATGTGCGGGGGCAATGTGCGGGGGCAACAGTTAGTCGAGGTAATTGAGGTAATATGTGCATGTAGGTAGAATTAAAGTGACTATGCATAGATAATAAACAGAGAGTAGCAGCAGCATATAAGAGGGTTCTGGGTAGCCCTTTGATTAGCTGTTCAGGAGTCTTATGGCTTGGGGGTAGAAGCTGCTAAGGCTTTTGGACCTTGACTTGGCGCTCTGGTACCGCTTGCCGTGCAGTAGCAGAGAGAACAGTCTATGACTTAGGTAGCTGGAGTCTTTGACAATTTTTAGGGCCATCCTCTGACACCGCCTGGTGTAGAGGTCCTGGATGGCAGGAAGCTTGGCCCCAGAGATGTACTGGGCCATACGCACTACCCTCTGTAGTGCCTTTCGGTCAGAGGCCGAGCAGTTGCCGTACCAGGCGTACCAGGTGGTGATGGTGCAGCTGTAGAACCTTTCGAGGATCTGAGGACCCATGCCAAATATTTTCAGTCTCCTGAGGGGGAATAGAATTAGTCGTGCCCTCTTCACGACTGTCTTGGTGTGTTTGGACCATGATAGGCTGTTGGTGATGTGGACACCAAGGAACTTGAAGCTCTCAATCTGCTCCACTGCAGCCCCATTGATGAGAATGGGGGCGTGCTCGGTCCTCCTGTTCCTGTAGTCCACAATCATCTCCATGTGCTTCAACACATGTTTCCTGGGTTAATTAAGAAATGAACATCCCATCATGCTTGGGGTCATGTATGAAAATGCTGGGCAGGCCATTATTTTGGCTACCATGACTATGCCCTATAAGATGACAATGCCCTCATCCACAGGGTACGAGTGGTCACTGAATGGTTTGAGGAGCATGAAAATGATGTAAACCATGGCGGTGTCAGTCAGCAGATCTCAACCCAATTAAACACTTAGGGGAGAATCTGGAGTGACGCCTGAGACAGCGTTTTCCACCACCATCAACAAAACACTAGATTGTGGAATTTCTCAAGGAAGAATGGTGTCACATACCTCCTATAGAGTTCCAGACTCTTATAGAATCTATGCCAAGGCACATTGAAGCTGTTCTGGCCCAACACCCTATTAAGACACGTTATGTTGGTGTTTCCTTTATTTTGGCAGATACCTGTAGTTAGACAATGTAGCTACTCTAACTTGATTGATAGCCTGAAATGGCTTCTTAGTGGCTAGTTATGAGGTTGGGAGGTTGGGAACCTATCTGGAATATCTAAAGCCAACTTCAGAAAAATGCTAGGTGGCTAGTAGTATTACAGAGAAACAACAATTATTTATTTAAAGAAATTACATTTAAAAAAGGATAAATCTGAGTGGGCACATGCCCCTGTTCTCCCTATAGGCATGATACATTTGTGACACGCACACACACACACGGACACATAGGCAGACACACACACACACACACACACACACACACACACACACACACACACACACACACACACACACACACACACACACACACACACACACACACACACACACACACACAAGGACAAAGTCATGACCTTGCTCATTAGTTCCATGAAGTAGAGAGAATAGAAAAAGAAGAAGAGAGCACAGCATGAAAGATTCTTCCACTAATCACTTCATCCTCTGATCAATCACAACTATAGAGCATGAAATAACACAGATCCTGTTCCCAGGCTCCAGCCATTGCTCAAACCAGTGTGTAAGTGTGTGTGTGTGTGTGTGTGTGTGTGTGTGTGTGTGTGTGTGTGTGTGTGTGTGTGTGTGTGTGTGTGTGTGTGTGTGTGTGTGTGTGTGTGTGTGTGTGTGTGTGTGTGAAAGAGTGTGTACGAGTGCGTGCACGCGTGAATCTACATGGGAGCACAGACATCGATCCTCTGGGGCTTTTCAAGGCCTACAGTCTTTTATTTTGTCTGCGTTATGTGACTGTGGGACAGAGAGACGGTGTAGTGGGGGAAGGAATTAAAAGGTATCTCTGGTTCTCATTCTTCCTCTCTTTTTTTTTACCCCATTTTTGAACTTGTCTCATCATTGCAACTCCCCAACAGGCTCAGGAGTTGCAATTCATTAACAACTGTTGGAGGAAACACCATTCAATTGACAACTGAGGTCAGCCTGCAGGTGCCCATCCAGCCACAACAACTCCTGGGCCAAACCCTCCCCTAAACCCAGATGACACTGGGCCAATTGTGCACTGCCTTATGGGACTCCTGATCATGGCCAGTTGTGATACAGTCAGGGATTGAACCTGGGTTTGTAGTGACATCTCTAGCACTGTGAGGCAGTGCCTTAGAACGCTGCGCCACTTGAGAAGCTCTCATTCTTCCTCTCTGATCCACACCTGGGAGATCAGGTGAGTGGACCCTCTGGCCAATCAGTGACTATCATTCAGTGTCTATCTTTGTGGTGCTAGGAATACAGACACTCAATGTCATTAGACAGCTGTCCCCATCTCTGATTGGTTGTTAAACCTGTGTGAGGTGGTCCCCTCCCTTCGTTAAAGTAATGCATCTGCATATTCCAATCAGGAGAACAGAGATTCCAGAGAAAGGGGGATGTAAACGGAAAGAAAGGGGGAGGAGGAGGTGAGAAGGAGGAAGAGGAGAGAAAGCTGGCTTGTTTCCCATGAGAACAGTCCCACAGGCAAGTTAGGGTGGTTTAATGAACCACACTAACATGATGAGTAACCTTTATTGAGACATAAATAGACTTGCCTTGGCGAACAAAGTCTCGAGGTAGGGCAGATGACCTGTGTTCAAATCCCGTCACACATTTCTATGTCATTTAGCATTTATCCTTCAAATGTCCTGATAAAATCAGTCACATCACAAACACATTAAGGGTTTGTGTGTGTGTGTGTGTTTTTTTCTCTGTCTCTGCAGGAGAGCAGCTCCAGCCTTAATGAGGCTGTTAATTAGTGTGCTTTTAGAATCTACATCTAATGAGTTACAGTGTTACCATAGAGCAGAAGGCACACAAACACACACTACTTTCCATGGTCTGCTTCAGAAGGTTTGGAGTTCAGTTTCTAAACCTTTATTCAGCAGTATTCAATTAAGCTCAGATCAGTTTGAGAAGTCAGAATAAACGCTTCCAATGAAACAAACACCCCCACATCTCTGTCCTGGTTTAAACCATCTATTTCTATGTGGAGGCGCTGTCCACTCAATAGTGCTGAATTTGGACCTCATCTGAGCTCCTTCATGCATAGATTTAACTTTGAACGTCCTCTTATTTATCATTTGTTTGCTATTCGTCCTTGATCAAAGAGAATAAAATAGCCTATATTCCAATGCGTTAGATTTATCAGTTGATTATATCATCGTTTGGTTTTGTTCGTCAGCTGTTTAGAGTGCTCATTGCTTCGTTTTTCAGGTGTGAGCGGGTAGCGATGGTCTCGGTGCCATCCATGACCAGAAGTTATAGACCATTTATTTAGCTTTATTCTTTTATATCAAAATATGTTT
This sequence comes from Oncorhynchus keta, assembly GCF_023373465.1. Lineage (NCBI taxonomy): Eukaryota > Metazoa > Chordata > Actinopteri > Salmoniformes > Salmonidae > Oncorhynchus > Oncorhynchus keta. The sequence continues at coordinate 20,629,412 of NC_068446.1, forward strand.
TCATTTCTGGCTCAGGTGATGATGGTTGACAATATCACCAGACAAATAGCCTACACCAATGTGCATCTAATCCATCCAACAAGTCTATGTTAATGACAGTAGGCCTATACTCTTTTCGGTTGCAAGCATTTGATTTTGCAAAGGTACAGGCCTACCTTATTTGGGATTTGTGTGCCCATGAGGACTGTTTTCACGGCGAAACATCATGAAATGTATCGTAGGCATCGTTCGACTTACAGTGTTTTTTCAGAGTTCTCCAAGATCCAGGATTCATGCAGGGTTTCAGTTCACTGTTGTAACTCAATTGTTAAATGCTTAATAATGACAAATAACACTGTCATACATGTCATTCATGTAAAGAAAGACAGGTAGTGTTTATTGTCACACGATCTGGGAAGACTCAAAGCATTATGGACAACTCATGGTGTCACTAGGGTGTAAAACATGTTTTGATTCAACTCAACTTATATTGAATGAAGGCTACATATTCTGTTCATGTGTTTAACAGCCTTGGCTGAAATGGTAGGCCACCGGCAGTGGTATAGGCCTAGTGGAGGGGAAATGCAAGTAAATGCTGTTTACCCAGCTTTTTCATAAAAATGCATTGAAAGCATAGGGAGAGGCACTTTTTTCACCGTGACCGGCAATCAGACTTTACCCACCTATTGTTTTACCACTACACACTGTCTACCGGTAGGCCTATTAGAAGTTCATGGTAATACACTTTGTAGACTAGTCTAGTAAGTTTACCGTGTGTGTTAGGGTGACCATCTTTTTTTACCCGGGACAGTTTAAGCCCCATTTCAGGTATTATGACTTTTCAGGCTACAAAAAAGCTCAATTTGTGAGTACGACTCATCAGTTTAATGCAGGACTGACTAATCAATGGCAACTGATGAATGTCATTTGACAAATTTCTTGGTGTTTTGTAACAGATGTCTATTAATTGGCACGAGTACACCAGTGAAGGCTCCCCAGAGGAAGAAGGGGAGGGCCATCCTCAGAGAAATTCATAAAAATATATATTTTCAACATTTAAAAAATGATCCTTTTCAGATAAAACTATACTAAATATATTCACATGACACCAAATAATTGATTTAAACACACTGTTTAGATCGTAGGCATCGTTCGACTTACAGTGCAGGGTAGCCTAGTGGGGCGGCAGGGTAGCCTAGTGGGGAGGCAGGGTAGCCTAGTGGTTAGAGCGTTGGACTAGTAACCGAACAGGCAGTTGACCCACTGTTCCTAGGCCGTCATTGAAAATAAGAATTTGTTCTTAACTGACTTGCCTAGTTAAATAAAGATAAAATTTAAAAAATGAAGGTCTTCAGCAGCCTCAACGGCACTCAGTAGGGTAGAACCATGGTGTAGCCGGAGGACAGCTAGCTTCAGTCCTCCTCTGGGTACATTGATTTCAATACAAAACTTAAGAGGCTCATGGTTCTCACCCCCTTTCATAGACCAACATAGTAATTATTGCAACTTCTGGAGGACGTCCTCCAACCTATCAGAGCTCTTGCAGGATGAACTGACGGGTTGTCCACCCAATCAAAGGATCAGAGAAAGTGCATAAGTGCAATAGTTGAACAGTTTTGAACAAATACATTTATTCCAAAATGAAGGAGAAGCAAGAGAGAGATAGAGAGATTGTCTTTTTTTCACTTGCAAATGCAGCTAGCTAGTTTAGCCTACTCAAACAGAGGGATGCTATTTTAGCTAGCTGGCTATGACTATCAAATAAAATTGTGCGCTGAATACCGTGAAATAGAGTTAAGAAAATATTTACAAAATAACTCAAGTAAAAAATAAAATAAAAAGTAACACAATAAAATAATAATAATAATAACTAGGCTGTATACACGGGGTACCGGTACCAAGTCAATGTGCGGGGGAACAGGTTAGTCAAGGTAATTTCTACATGTAGGTAGGGGTAAAGTGTCTACGCATAGATAATAAATAGCGAGTAGCAGCAGAATAAAAACAGGGGGGGTGGGGTGTCAATGTAAATAGTCCCGGTAGCCATTTGATTAATTGTAGAAGTGGTAGAAGTGGTTAACGAGCCTGTTGAACCTAGAGTTGTTGCTCTGGTACTGCTTGCCGTGTGTTAGCAGAGAGAACAGTCTATGACTTGGATGACTGGAGTCTTTGACCATTTTTTGGGCCATCCTCTGACACCGCCTAGTATATAGGTCCTGGATGCCAGGAAGCTTGGCCCCAGTGATGTATCGGGCCGTACGCAGAACCCCCTGTAGCGCCTTACAATCGGATGCCGAGCAGTTGCCATATCAGGCGGTGATGCAACCGGTCAGGATGCTCTTGATGGTGCAGTTGTAGAACTTTTTGAGGATATGGGGACCCATGTCAAATCTTTTCAGTCTCCTGAGAGGGAAAAGGTTTTGTCGTGCCCTCTTCATGACTGTCTTGGTATGTTTGGACCAGGAACTTGAAACTCTCAACCTGCTCCACGACAGCCCCGTTGATGTTAATGGGGACCTGTTTAGCCCACCTTTTTCTGTAGTTCATGATCAGCTCCTTTGTCTTGCTCACATTGAGGGAGAGGTTGTTGTCCTGGCACCACACTGCTAGTTCTTTGACTTCCTCCCTATTGGCTGTCTCATCGTTGTCAGTGATCAGGCCTACCACTGTTGTGTCGTCAGCAAACTTAATGATGGTGTTGGAGTAGTGTTTGGCCATGCAGTCGTGGGTGAACAGGGAGTACAGGAGGGGACTAAGAACACACCCCTGTGAGGCCCCGGTGTTGAGGATCAGAGTGTCAGATGTGTTGTTGCATACCCTTACCACCTTGGGGCGGCCCGTCTGGATGTCCTGGATCCAGTTGCAGAGGGAGGTGTTTAGTCCCAGGGTCCTTAGCTTAGTGATGCTTTGTGGGCACTATGCTGTTGAATGCTGCGCTGTAGTCAATGAACAGGGGCGGCAGGTATCCTAGGTGGTTAGAGCGTTGGACTTGTAACCCAAAAGGTTACCATCTTCAGTGGTATTGCTAACAAACAAATTAGAATTAAAAACAGGTTCAGAAAATTAGAATTAAAAACAGGTTCAGCCCCTTTGTTCGACCGTGATCGTGCAGAATTACTCCATCTCAAGAATTGCATTTGGCGAAAGGCTCAGCACACGCATACTCAGGCTGACTGGCTCTCGATCAGGCAAATGAGAAATAAGTACACTCAGGCTATGCGGAAGGCCAAAGTTAGTTACTTTATGGAGCAGTTCTCTCTCTGTGGGTCAAACCCCAAGAAGTTCTTGAAACCGGTTAAAGACCTGGAGAATAAACCCTCCTCCTCACAGCTTCCCATGTCCCTTAATGTTGATGATGTGGTTGTTACTGACAAGAAGCACATGGCTGAGCTCTTAATCACCAGGATTAAGTCAGGATTCCTATTTGACTCTGCCATGTCTCCCTGCCCGTCCAACATTTCCTCATCTCCCACCCCTTCTAATGCGACTATCTCCGATGCTTCTCCCTCTTTTTCCTCTCCCCCGCTACAAAGTTTCTCCCTACAGGCAGTCACTGACTCCGAGGTGCTAAAGGATCTCCTTAAACTTGACCCCCAAAAAACATCTGAGTCAGATGGTTTAGACGCTTTCTTCTTTAAGGTTGTTGCCCCTATCATCGCCAAGCCTATCTCTGACCTTTTTAACCTGTCTCTCCTCTCTGGGGAGGTTCCCATTGCTTGGAAGGCAGCCACAGTTAGTCCTTTATTTAAAGGGGGAGATCAAGCTGATCCTAATTGTTACAGGTCTATTTCAATTTTGCCCTGTTTATCAAAAGTGTTGGAAAAACTAGTCAACGTTTTCTTGATGTCTATAGTATTCTCTCGGGTTTCTGCTCAGGTTATGGATGTGTCACTGCAACCTTAAAGGTCCTCAATGATGTCACCATTGCCCCTGATTCTAAGCAATGTTGTGCTGCTATTTTTATTGACTTGGCTTTTGATACGGGAGACCAGTCCATTATTGTGGGCCGGCTAAGGAGTATTGATGTCTCTGAGGGGTCTTTGGCCTGGTTTGCGAACTACCTCTCTTAAAGAATACAGTGTATAAAGTCAGAAAATCTGCTCTCAGCCACTGCCTGTTGATCCTAGGCCCCATTTTCTTCTCAATGTACATCAACAAAATAGCTCAGGCAGTAGGAAGCTGTCTTATCCATTTATATGCAGATGATACAGTCTTATACTCAGCTGGCCCTTCCCCGGATTTTGTGTTAAACGCTCTACAACAAAGCTTTCTTAGTGTCCAACAAGCTTTATCTACCCTTAACCTTGTTCTGAACACCTCCAATAAAAAGGTAATTTGGTTAGGTAAGAAGAACGCCCCTCTCCACACAGGTGTGATTACTACATCTGAGGGTTTAGAGCTTGAGGTAATCACCTCATTCAAGTACTTGGGAGTATGGCTAGATGGTACACTGTCCTTCTCTCAGCACATATCAAAGCTGCAGGCTAAAGATAAATCTAGGCGTGGTTTCCTCTATCGTAATCGCTCCTCTTTCACCCCAGCTGCCAAACTAACCCTGATTCAGATGACCATCCTACCCATGCTAAATTACGGAAATGTAATTTATAGATTGGCAGGTAGGGGTGCTCTCGAGGGGCTAGATGTTCTTTACCATTCAGCCATCAGATTTGCCACCAATGTTCCTTAAAAGGACGCACCACTGCACTCTGTACTCCAATGTAAACTGGTCATCTCTGTATACCCGATGCAAGACCTCACTCCCCCTATCTGAGATATCTACTGTAGCCCTCATCCTCCACATACAACACCTGTTCTGCCAGTTCTGTTAAAGGTCCCCAAAGCACACACATCCCTGGGTCGCTTCTCTTTTCAGTTCGCTGCAGCTAGCGACTGGAACGAGCTGCAACAAACACTCAAGCTGGACAGTTTTATCTCAATCTCTTCATTCAAAGACTCAATCATGGACACTCTTACTGCTTTGCGTGATGTATTGTTGTCTCTATCTGTGCCTATAATAATGTTTGTACCATGTTTTGGGCTGCTACCATGTTGTGTTGCTACCATGTTGTTGTTATGTTGTGTTGCTACCATGCTGTGTTGTCATCTGTTGCTGCCTTGCTGTGTTGTTGTCTTTGGTCTCTCTTTATGTATTGTTGTGTTATCCTGTTCCCGCAGGAGGCCTTTTGTCTTTTGGTCGGCCGTCATTTTAAACAAGAATTTGTTCTTAACTGACTTGTTTTAGTTTTTTTTTTAAATAATAAAAAATAAAAATGAACCTATCGCTGTTATATTGAACTGGGTGAATGGAATATTAATAACGGTCATCCAACATGCTGTAATAGACATAAGGCACTGCGGTGTCCTCCCTCATCTTAAACGGCACCGACCGCCACTGGAGTACTCATGCAGTTTGGATACTGGAGTTATTTTGGACTGGATGAACATGCACAGGTTTTTGAAAGGATTCGTTTGACAGTCGGATGGAAATATCTTTACTAGTTGTGTTCATGCCACATTAAAAGGTCATTTTATTATTAGGCCCATAAAAATGTTCAGTGCAGAGATCCCCCATCTCATACCGACTGGGACTATACCACAGGAGGATGTACTGTAGGTATGTTAAAGCACTTACCTGATTCTCCTTCCTCCTGGATCCACGGCCCAGCAGAGAGAGAGGGGAAGCAAAGGGCAGAGAGAGAGAGAGAGAGACGACCATTAAACACAAAATAGATGCATAGATTACAGGACACACACACCATGCACAGGGTGAGAGAGAATCAGAATGCTCAGAAAGAAAATGGCCGAACGCCAAACGTTAACTGCAGAGTGTGCCAAGCCATTCCCCTGAGTCATAAAACACACACCAAGGAAGCGTGCCCTTTCCACCGTTGTGCAGTGTCATGCACACGCATGGCCCTTATCACTGCACTACCAGCCTGGCACCCCTGATAATGCTGCTGGCACACACACTCACGCTAAAATAACCATTTAACCTACCATCCATTCCTACTAGTGATGGGCGGGGAAATCGGTACAGTAACATATCGCTATATTATCTGTGGACAATATGACATTGATTTTTACTCCAAGTATTGATTTGTAAAAAACAAAATGTTTAGCGCTAGTCAGCTGTACCCACACCAAACTCCAGTATTTTTCATCCTATGGCTTGTTCTCCATCTTCTTTTTAAATAGTGAGCCAACATGTTTTCAGCACTTTTATGTCCCTGACTTTTCTCATGCTCTCCCTTGTCTCTCTGCAGCAGACAGATATGTTGGGAATAAATATGTTGGGAATATCAAATCACAATAATATTGCAGTATCAAATTGCAATACACATAGAATTGTGAGAATCGCAATTTCCTAATAATTGCTCCCACTGTTGATTTCTTCAAACCAAGCTGCTTACCGATTGCAGATTCAGTCTTCCCAGCCTGGTGCAGGTCTACAATTTTGTTTCTGGTGTCCTTTGACAGCTCTTTGGTCTTGGCCATAGTGGAGTTTGGAGTGTGACTGTTTGAGGTTGTGGACAGGTGTCTTTTATACTGATAACAAGTTCAAACAGGTGCCATTAATACAGGTAACGAGTGGAGGACAGAGGAGCCTCTTAAAGAAGAAGTTACAGGTCTGTGAGAGCCAGAAATCTTGCTTGTTTGTAGGTGACCAAATATTTATTTTCCACCATAATTTGCAAATAAATTAATAAAAAAACCTACAATGTGATTTTCTGGATTTTTTTTCTCATTTTGTCTGTCATAGTTGAAGTGTATCTATGATGAAAATTACAGGCCTCTCTCAACTTTTTAAGTGGGAGAACTTGCACAATTGGTGGCTGACTAAATACATTTTTGCCCCACTGTAAGTATCATGATAATATCGTATTGTGAGGTCCCTGCAATTCCTAGCCCTAATTCTTCTACAGTGCGTGTTTAAAATGTCCCAGGGTGACTACGTGACTCCACACAGCATTAGCCCACTGAGTTAAAGTCTGGGCTGCTAACACGGGTCGTCAGGGTCTTGTTCATATGGCACACACACACACACACACACACACACACACACACACACACACACACACACACACACACACACACACACACACACACACACACACACACACACACACACACACACACACACACACACACACAATAAATACCCGTAGATGAAGTCTTTCCTTTCGATGTTAACAGGTTTAATAATAATCATATAATAATACACTACACATATGTTTACCCCTCTGCAGAAGACAAGTGGTCATTTGAAGTAGCTGTTGTTAAATCCCACTAAGTTTGGCATGTGCACTGTAAAACAGTCAACACATTAAACATAATTAATCTGCTAAAACCTGCCTGACACACACACACACACACACACACACACACACACACACACACACACACACACACACACACACACACACACACACACACACACACACACACACACACACACACACACACACACACACACACACACACACACACACACACACACACACACACACACACACAGAATCCATTTTCCTCTTCAGTTCCTTGTAGAAGTGTCCTACAGCTTCACTAAGTGGTCCTTGTTGCAACATAATTAGGACTTCAGCTTTTAAACCCCCCAAAATATTTTCTAAGCGTTGCAGTTGATGGACTCGTAATAACAATGTAGCTACAGCAATGAGGGGGAGAGCCAGAGACCATAGCATGTTAAGCAGGGTCGAGGTCAAATCCATCTCAACTGCATTAATTATGAAAATCTATTGAAATTTCATTCATGACTGGACTATGAAAATAAATAGAACCGTTTAATTCTTCACTTGTATTAAAATAGAGACCTCTGAATTAAAATGGAAAGGACCCCAATCTTACTGTGAGCCCAAGCCACCAAATAAACGCATCTTATCTTTCTAACATGACCTCTTGTTTTACCATTAGGCAGGCTACCAACCCCCAAAATCTGTCCAACCCCCATCCTCAGATCTGCTATTATTCCAGACATAAGATTACTTCACCTTTAACCCTCTTCATGGTACCGTAGTTCCCCTGAGCCTGATTTAGTATCCACCATGGCCCTGACCTATGACCTCAGCTGTGATTGGCTGTGACCTGGTCAGAGAGCAGGTTTGCCTGGGGGAGGATAAAATCTGTCCTTTCCTCCACACACACATACACACTCTGAAACACAACACTACACTGCTAATCCCCTATAAATGACACTGTGGGTCTTGAGGGAGGCTGGGATACACTGTGATCAATAAACCCAGAGAAGGTTGGCCTGTCCGGTCCTCCCTCGAGAGACATACATACACAACAACACCCTCTTAGGATGGTTCCAGCCCAGCACTGAGCTCTGGAAGTAGGAAGGTAAAATAGGAGGGTAAAACTGAGAAACTACAGCTGGTTTACCCATGGTAACAAAGAGTGGAAATGAGGTAGCTAATAGAGAGACACTCAAACTAAGATAAATACTGATATTCACACACACTTACTGATAATGCATACATTCACATATTTATAGTATTCTGTATCGCTCATGCAGGGCAGAGGCATTAGCCGCACCATTGCACCTGGAGATACGCAGACAGTCCTATACCATCTGTCGGATGGAATGTGGAGTGTTGTGTGTGTGTGTGTGTGTGCGCGTGCATGTCCTGTGTTGTTGGGAATGAATCAACTCTTGGCTGTTCCATTCATCATGCTGTTATTTGCTTCCCCATCTGTGCACTGGCATTAGCACTTACGCATCACACACAGACACACACACATCCACACACACAACATTTGTCTGTGGTAAAATCAATGACCATCTCTCTCTGGCCTTCTCTGGCTACAGAGTTATTATCAGGCTTTCTGGCCACCATAGCAACACAGCCAATCATCCACAGACAGACTAACAGCCTGGAGTGAAACACACACACAGGTACCCTCATACAAAAACAGACACACATATGTACGGTGCACACATACACACACACCAATGTTGTAGATAAATATCAAAGAACACAATATGCCTAAATATTCATTGCGGAATTGAGATGCAAACCTCAATGAGTTACTCAACTATACTAGATCACACAGAGAGAGAGAGAGAGAGAGAGAGAGAGAGAGAGAGAGAGAGAGAGAGAGAGAGAGAGAGAGAGAGAGAGAGAGAGAGAGAGAGAGAGAGAGAGAAAGTGAGAGAGAGGAGAGAGAGAGAGAGAGAGAGAGAGAGGAAGTGAGAGAGAGAGAGAGAGAGAGAGAGAGAGAGAGAGAGAGAGAGAGAGAAAGTGAGAGAGAGGCTTTATCCACTACTCTCCTCTCACTATCAAATGGAAGTAAACTTCAGGAACAGTCTTTACTGTAATTGGTTCATTAGCATGGACTAGCTCTGTAGATGTAGCTCATAAAGAGAATAACACACACACACACACACACACACAATCCCACAACCCCACACACTCCCACACAAACACACACAACCCCCTCACACACACCCACACAACCCCACACACTCCCACACAACCCCCTCACACTCTCAAACAAACACACACACCCACACACTCCAACACCCCACACCTCTACACACACACACACACACACACACACAAACACACACACCCACCTCTACACACACCCATGCACATACAGAGAGTCTCAGTCTCTCTGATGAGGAAAGGCAGTTTTAGCTCATGCATAGCATTAACTTTAACACACACACACACACACACACACACACACACACACACACACACACACACACACACACACACACACACACACACACACACACACACACACACACACACACACACACACACACAAACACACTTACTTAAAGCTTTGCTGCTGCATATGACATGGAAATCTCCCTAGCGGAATGAATATCTTCTGATTCTTGGTTAAAAGAGAAGATTCTAAAGAGACATTTCATTATGTGGACAGAGCGAGGCCTGGCGTGTGAGTGAGGCTCCTCTCATCTCCTGGGGAGTGGTCACGTTTGGGAACCCGCGTTAGCATTGATGTCAACAATCACAAGGAACAAACGTCATGATTACCGAAGCACACATCGCAGTCGCTCATTTTATTCAGATACACTTTTCATTATTCACGGCCCCTGTTACGGATAGTGAACATGAGCCGCGCTCACTAACCCTATTCAGATAGACACATCGCTAGCTTGAAAACTGTAGTGTATTCAGTTCTGTTTGAGACTAGGTAAGGCTTTGACGTCAGCTTCCTCATACACTGAACCACTTAGTTCAGACCCAGATGTGTTTCCCATTCACACACACATCACACACACCACACACACCACACACACCACACACACCCAACCCAGATGACGCCATTCAACCATCTTTTTAGTATGAGCCTGCACCTGTGTTTATGTCTGTGTGCATTCATGTGTGTGTGTGTGTGTGTGTGTGTGTGTGTGTGTGTGTGTGTGTGTGTGTGTGTGTGTGTGTGTGTGTGTGTGTGTGTGTGTGTGTGTGTGTGTGTGTGTGTGTGTGTGTGTGTGTGTGTGTGTGTGTGTGTGTGTGTGTGTGTGTGTGTGTGTGTGTGTGTGTGTGTGTGTGTGTGTGATTACGTGCTTGGCATGTGCGAGTGTGTTAGTGGACACGGCTTTTATAGTATGGACATGGATGTCAGTGTTGTAATCCAATCAGCAGGCAGCAAATCACATTACAGAGACAAGCTATGAGACCAGACGGTCTATACACAGCTTCAGTAGGTAAGGATGCTGCCAGTGTACAACACTACTCATAACCCAATCCTGTAGTCAAATGATCAGTGGAATGTTATTAGTCTCTTTCATAATCTCATAATTAATAAACATGATTTAAAAATCGATGTTTCTATGTCAAACGGTTTTGATGTATTTCAGTCTTATGTGATGTGTATAAAGTGGAGTATTGCGATGCAAATTCAAAATTGAATACATTTCCGCTTAATATCTGACATGGTACAGGTGTCTACTGCTTTTAAGCCCATAACCATGTGTATGAAGTGTGTACTTTTGTTTCAAAGTAAATTTGTTTAAGACTAACAAGAAGCACTCTGTGTGACCCTGATTTAGCCCACTAGGATGGGTAGCTTGGCCTCATCAGGTTTT
>NC_068446.1:20650476-20697976 GCF_023373465.1 Oncorhynchus keta
TGTGTGTGTGTGTGTGTGTGTGTGTGTGTGTGTGTGTGTGTGTGTGTGTGTGTGTGTGTGTGTGTGTGTGTGTGTGTGTGTGTGTGTGTGTGTGTGTGTGTGTGTGTGTGTGTGTGTGTGTGTGTGTGTGTGTCGATGTCTCTGTGTTAGCTGACTGTAGAGGCAGGCTAAGCCACAAGGGTTATTTTGTGTGTCAGTCACTCACCCGTGACTGAACAGAAATGTACACAGACACACACTGTCTCAAACACACACACACACAAACACACACACACGCACACACGCACAATCACACACACAAAATCTCAACCTTTTCCCAAACACACATACACATACTTTCAGGCACACACACACGCGCACAAACAGACTCTGTTTCAAAAACATACACACACTCTCTGAAACTCACACAAAAGGCAAGGAAGAAAGAGACAGGTTTAACTCTACTTTAAGCTGTTTTCAGGGAGTCAGCATGTACTGAGAGGAGACGCTCAAATCCTGCCAAACTCTAACCCGCACACACACAAACACCCTGCAACGCTGCCAAAGCTTGATATAGACAGCGTTCTTCATCAATATAGTAAATCAATGTAGCCAAACAGATGACTAAAAACAACAGTGTTCTACTTCCACAAACACATCCTGGAACGTCATCTGAAGAAGGCGGGGTTAAACTGCTGGAATTCCATTAGTCTCATCCTGATAACTCATGAGCATAACACACCTAGAGTCTGTTCAGGAGGGCACACCTGCAACTGAGCTGGTTCACCTGATGAGCCTGTGACCTAACGACTTGCTGTCCCTCTCTCTGTCCCTGAAATGGATCCTATAAATCTCGTACAATGTAGCCTTAAACACACACACTCCATTGTCAATAACGTCTGTTCCGTAATAGAACGTTCACCTTTCACCTCCTTCCATCACCTTTTCTCCTTCCTTCCATCCATCCATCCATCCTCACTTCATCTCCGCCCCGTCACTGCACCGGCCGCATGTCAGCCCTCAAGTGTGTGTGTGTGTACAGTATGTGTATGTGTCAGTGTTATTGATCTGATGCGCATCTCTGTACACTGGCTAGCCATGACAAATCACATGACACACAGCGGTCAGGGTATGGACTCGCACTTAGGGGGGAGAAAGGGAGAGAGGGGTGGAGAGAGGAAGAGAGAGATGGAGGGAGGGAGGGAGGGAGGATGTGTATATGGAGAGAGGGATGGAGAGAGGAAGAGAGAGATGGAGGGAGGGAGGTCTGAGGATGTGTATATGGAGAGAGGGATGGAGAGAGGAAGAGAGAGATGGAGGATGTGTATATGGAGAGAGGGATGGAGAGAGGAAGAGAGATGGAGGGAGGGAGGGAGGATGTGTATATGGAGAGAGGGATGGAGAGAGGAAGAGAGAGATGGAGGGAGGGAGGTCTGAGGATGTGTATATGGAGAGAGGGATGGAGAGAGGAAGAGAGAGATGGAGGGAGGGAGGTCAGAGGATGTGTATATGGAGAGAGGGATGGAGAGAGGAAGAGAGAGATGGAGGGAGGGAGGGAGGATGTGTATATGGAGAGAGGGATGGAGAGAGGAAGAGAGAGATGGAGGGAGGGAGGTCAGAGGATGTGTATATGGAGAGAGGGGTGGAGAGAGGAAGAGAGAGATGGAGGGAGGGAGGAGAGAGGGATGGAGAGGGATGGAGGGAGGGAGGGAGGATGTATATGGAGAGAGGGATGGAGAGAGGAAGAGAGAGATGGAGGGAGGGAGGTCAGAGGATGTGTATATGGAGAGAGGGATGGAGAGAGGAAGAGAGAGATGGAGGGAGGGAGGTCAGAGGATATGTATATGGAGAGAGGGATGGAGAGAGGAAGAGAGAGATGGAGGGAGGGAGGGAGGATGTGTATATGGAGAGAGGGATGGAGAGAGGAAGAGAGAGATGGAGGGAGGGGGGAGGGAGGATGTGTATATGGAGAGAGGGATGGAGAGAGGAAGAGAGAGATGGAGGGAGGGAGGTCAGAGGATGTGTATATGGAGAGAGGGATGGAGAGAGGAAGAGAGAGATGGAGGGAGGGAGGTCAGAGGATGTGTATATGGAGAGAGGGATGGAGAGAGGAAGAGAGAGATGGAGGGAGGGAGGTCAGAGGATGTGTATATGGAGAGAGGGATGGAGAGAGGAAGAGAGAGATGGAGGGAGGGAGGTCAGAGGATGTGTATATGGAGAGAGGGATGGAGAGAGGAAGAGAGAGATGGAGGAGGGAGGGGAGGGAGGAGGTCAGAGGATGTGTATATGGAGAGAGGGATGGAGAGAGGAAGAGAGAGATGGAGGGAGGGAGGTCAGAGGATGTGTATATGGAGAGAGGGATGGAGAGAGGAAGAGAGAGATGGAGGGAGGGAGGTCAGAGGATGTGTATATGGAGAGAGGGATGGAGAGAGGAAGAGAGAGATGGAGGGAGGGAGGGAGGGAGGATGTGTATATGGAGAGAGGGATGGAGAGAGGAAGAGAGAGATGGAGGGAGGGAGGTCAGAGGATATGTATATGGAGAGAGGGATGGAGAGAGGAAGAGAGAGATGGAGGGAGGGAGGGAGGATGTGTATATGGAGAGAGGGATGGAGAGAGGAAGAGAGAGATGGAGGGAGGGAGGTCAGAGGATGTGTATATGGAGAGAGGTCTATGTGAGTCTCAGTCTATGTGTTGTCTCAGCCTGTGTGTTGTCTCAGTCTGTGTGTTGTCTCAGTCTATGTGTTGTCTCAGCCTGTATGTTGTCTCAGCCTGTGTGTTGTCTCAGTCTATGTGTTGTCTCAGCCTGTGTGTTGTCTCAGCCTGTGTGTTGTCTCAGTCTATGTGTTGTCTATGGAGAGATGTGTTGTCTCAGTCTATGTGTTGTCTCAGGGAGGGATGTGTTGTCTCAGTCTATGTGTTGGAAGAGCCTGTGTGTTGTCTCAGCCTGTGTGTTGTCTCAGTCTATGTGTTGTCTCAGTCTATGTGTTGTCTCAGTCTATGTGTTGTCTCAGTCTATGTGTTGTCTCAGCCTGATGGAGGGAGTCTCAGAGGATGTGTTGTCTGGAGTCTATGTGATGTCTCAGTCTATGTGTTGTCTCAGCCTGTGTGTTGTCTCAGGATATGTGTTGTCTCAGTCTATGTGTTGTCTCAGCCTGTGGAGGGAGTCTCAGTCTATGTGTTGTCTCAGCCTGTGTGTTGTCTCAGCCTATGTGTTGTCTCAGCCTATGTGTTGTCTCAGTCTATGTGTTGTCTCAGTCTATGTGTTGTCTCAGTCTATGTGTTGTCTCAGCCTGTGTGTTGTCTCAGTCTATGTGTTGTCTCAGCCTATGTGTTGTCTCAGTCTGGAGTGTTGTCTCAGCCTGTGTGTTGTCTCAGCCTATGTGTTGTCTCAGTCTGGATGTGTTGTCTCAGCCTATGTGTTGTCTCAGCATATGTGTTGTCTCAGTCTATGTGTTGTCTCAGTCTATGTGTTGTCTCAGCCTGTGTGTTGTCTCAGTCTGTGTGTTGTCTCAGCCTATGTGTTGTCTCAGTCTATGTGTTGTCTCAGTCTATGTGTTGTCTCAGCCTATGTGTTGTCTCAGTCTATGTGTTGTCTCAGTCTATGTGTTGTCTCAGCCTATGTGTTGTCTCAGTCTGTGTGTTGTCTCAGTCTATGTGTTGTCTCAGCCTGTGTGTTGTCTCAGCCTGTGTGTTGTCTCAGTCTATGTGTTGTCTCAGCCTATGTGTTGTCTCAGTCTATGTGTTGTCTCAGTCTATGTGTTGTCTCAGCCTATGTGTTGTCTCAGCCTGTGTGTTGTCTCAGTCTATGTGTTGTCTCAGCCTGTGTGTTGTCTCAGCCTGTGTGTTGTCTCAGTCTGTGTGTTGTCTCAGCCTGTGTGTTGTCTCAGTCTGTGTTGTCTCAGTCTATGTGTTGTCTCAGCCTGTGTGTTGTCTCAGCCTGTGTGTTGTCTCAGCCTGTGTGTTGTCTCAGCCTATGTGTTGTCTCAGTCTATGTGTTGTCTCAGTCTATGTGTTGTCTCAGCCTATGTGTTGTCTCAGCCTGTGTGTTGTCTCAGTCTATGTGTTGTCTCAGCCTATGTGTTGTCTCAGCCTGTGTGTTGTCTCAGTCTATGTGTTGTCTCAGTCTATGTGTTGTCTCAGTCTATGTGTTGTCTCAGTCTATGTGTTGTCTCAGCCTGTGTGTTGTCTCAGTCTATGTGTTGTCTCAGTCTATGTGTTGTCTCAGCCTGTGTGTTGTCTCAGTCTATGTGTTGTCTCAGTCTATGTGTTGTCTCAGCCTGTGTGTTGTCTCAGTCTATGTGTTGTCTCAGCCTGTGTGTTGTCTCAGTCTATGTGTTGTCTCAGTCTATGTGTTGTCTCAGCCTGTGTGTTGTCTCAGTCTATGTGTTGTCTCAGTCTATGTGTTGTCTCAGTCTATGTGTTGTCTCAGCCTGTGTGTTGTCTCAGTCTGTGTGTTGTCTCAGTCTATGTGTTGTCTCAGCCTGTGTGTTGTCTCAGCCTGTGTGTTGTCTCAGTCTATGTGTTGTCTCAGTCTATGTGTTGTCTCAGCCTGTGTGTTGTCTCAGTCTGTGTGTTGTCTCAGCCTATGTGTTGTCTCAGTCTATGTGTTGTCTCAGCCTGTGTGTTGTCTCAGTCTATGTGTTGTCTCAGCCTGTGTGTTGTCTCAGTCTGTGTGTTGTCTCAGTCTATGTGTTGTCTCAGCCTATGTGTTGTCTCAGTCTATGTGTTGTCTCAGTCTATGTGTTGTCTCAGTCTATGTGTTGTCTCAGTCTATGTGTTGTCTCAGCCTGTGTGTTGTCTCAGTCTATGTGTTGTCTCAGCCTGTGTGTTGTCTCAGCCTATGTGTTGTCTCAGCCTATGTGTTGTCTCAGCCTATGTGTTGTCTCAGCCTATGTGTTGTCTCAGTCTATGTGTTGTCTCAGCCTATGTGTTGTCTCAGCCTGTGTGTTGTCTCAGCCTGTGTGTTGTCTCAGTCTATGTGTTGTCTCAGCCTATGTGTTGTCTCAGCCTATGTGTTGTCTCAGCCTGTGTGTTGTCTCAGCCTATGTGTTGTCTCAGCCTATGTGTTGTCTCAGCCTGTGTGTTGTCTCAGCCTGTGTGTTGTCTCAGTCTATGTGTTGTCTCAGCCTGTGTGTTGTCTCAGCCTGTGTGTTGTCTCAGTCTGTGTGTTGTCTCAGCCTATGTGTTGTCTCAGTCTGTGTGTTGTCTCAGCCTGTGTGTTGTCTCAGTCTATGTGTTGTCTCAGCCTGTGTGTTGTCTCAGTCTATGTGTTGTCTCAGCCTATGTGTTGTCTCAGCCTATGTGTTGTCTCAGCCTGTGCTGTGTGTATTACGGGTCTCTACGAGGTTTACCCTCGCTCTTTTGTTTGGGAACATCCCAGTGTTTTGTATACGTGTTTGTTTTGGGTGTATTTAAAACCCAGATGTGTCCCTGTGCCTGTCTCCACATCCTTTACACCAGCGTGACACTTTGTCATTATGGGGTATTGTGTGTAGATTGATGAGGGAAAACAATGATTTAATCCATTTGAAAATAATGGAAGTGTGGGAAGAGGGATGGGGTCTGAATACTTTCTGAATACACTGTACATTAAACAGGAGGAAGGAGAGCTGGAGGGAGGTATGAGATGGTGTCGTCAGCTATAATCTGATGGGCCTTAAGGTGAACCAATCACTTATTCTCAACAATCAATAATTCATAGTGGACTGGCGGCAGTGGAAGTGTGGGTGGGTGTGTGCATGCCTGAGGTTGTATCTACACCTGACACTTACATGTGACTTCCGCTATCAGAATAAGAACGCATTGAAAAGATCTGTTCAGATCTGGCTAACAACGTCAGGAGGTGGTCAGGAATGCATTGTGTGCGGATGTTTCTGTACGCAATCAGGCGACCGAATACAATGGGCGACGTCATCAGCACTCCTCCCACAAGTCTCCAGAGCGACTTAAAGTAGCGAGTGAATAGATGTTTGTACTGGTCCCCCATGGCAATCAAACCCACAATGCTGGCGTTGAATGCGCCATGCTCCACTAACTGAGCCACACTGGACCTTTCCATTATAACGTTGGAGGAAATGCGTTCCTATCATGTGAGGAACGTGTTTGCTGGCCTCATAAATGGTAGCCAGCTAGCTAGCTAATATTTAGAAATACAGAAGTAGGCTAAACCATTTTACAATCCCTTTAGCGTTGCTTACTAGATTGCTGGCTAGCTACAGAGGTAGCTGGATAGTTAGCTGCAGTAGTTAGCCATGGCCATCAGAGGTAGCTGGATAGTTATCTGCAGTAGTTAGCCATGGCCATCAGAGGTAGCTGGATAGTTAGCTGCAGTAGTTAGCCATGGCCATCAGAGGTAGCTGGATAGTTAGCTGCAGTAGTTAGCCATGGCCATCAGAGGTAGCTGGATAGTTAGCTGCAGTAGTTAGCCATGGCCATCAGAGGTAGCTGGATAGTTAGCTGCAGTAGTTAGCCATGGCCATCAGAGGTAGCTGGATAGTTAGCTGCAGTAGTTAGCCATGGCCATCAGAGGTAGCTGGATAGTTAGCTGCAGTAGTTAGCCATGGCCATCAGAGGTAGCTGGATAGTTAGCTACAGTAGTTAGCCATGGCCATCAGAGGTAGCTGGATAGTTAGCTACAGTAGTTAGCCATGGCCATCAGAGGTAGCTGGATAGTTAGCTACAGTAGTTAGCCATGGCCATCAGAGGTAGCTGGATAGTTAGCTACAGTAGTTAGCCATGGCCATCAGAGGTAGCTGGATAGTTAGCTACAGTAGTTAGCCATGGCCATCAGAGGTAGCTGGATAGTTAGCTACAGTAGTTAGCCATGGCCATCAGAGGTAGCTGGATAGTTAGCTACAGTAGTTAGCCATGGCCATCAGAGGTAGCTGGATAGTTGGCTACAGTAGTTAGCCATGGCCATCAGTTGATGTTGCGTTATCATATTTGGCTTATTTCACCATTTGTAGAATACTGGCAAGTTGCATGTACAGTCAAGTCTAGACACCTGAGAGAGAGTGAGGTCCCGCTCAGAAAGAGTTACTGCAAGGCCCCACCCAGCCCAGACACACACAGGGGGAGCAGGTCTTTCTCCCTCTCGTTCTTCTGTTTTATCACCTTCCCTCCCATTCTCTCTCACTCTGAGCTTCAACTTTTCTCTCCCTCTGTTGCACTGTTGCGCTTTCTTGGTTGTTACATAGAGAGACTTGGAAATTGGACGTCTATCCATGTGCTGAGGACGTCACGCAAATGCTTTCAAAATCGTCCACAAAATGTAGTTTGGAGTAACTTCGCAATTTGATGATTGGAGAAACGGAATGATACTGTAGGAGGAGTTAACCCAGGGTGTCAAAACACCCAAAAAATGTGATGTTTTAAAAAAAATGTATAATTCTGCAGTGAGACTGTGAGAGCTTGTTGTGTCACTCCCTCTATCTCTCCTCCTCTCCCTCTATCTCTCCCGCCATCTTACCCCATCACTCTTACTATGTCCTTCTTTCTCTCCCTCTCTCTTCTCTTCTCTTCTCTTCTCTGCACACACACCACACACACACACACAGGACCGGTCCTGGCTGTTCTGGTGCCCTAGGTGAGACAAACAAAATTGCTGCCCCGCAAAACTAGAACAGTCCCAGAAAGCAAAATGTTTGTTTTTTTAGGTACATATTTCCCAGGTCTTGAAATTTGGTTTCATTTAGCAGACGTTTAAAATATGGATGTTCCCAACGTTGAAAAGGTATTTTTCCGAAACAATGAAAAATGTGTTCTTTCACTACGTTGAAATCAGGTTAATTTTCGGGTTCTGAGGGAAAGTTGAAAATCCATATTTTCCAGACGTTGAAAATAGATGTCTATGATTTGTTTAGATTTGATCCGGACAGGACCAAAGCCAAAGCCCGTAATGTGGGAATCAAGGCCTGTCCGGACCACCACTGACCTTTCATTTTATGAACGCCCGTCACATGTGGTAGGTCTACCGTTTGTAAAAACAGTCAGTTATGTTTGCTTTATTAGTCCGGATGCCTGTGACTAATCAATCTGTCTGTTAAAGCTCTGAGTATCAGCTTCCCAGCTTTATCAGGGTATATCCTGAGCCTATTTACAATGAGAATCAATATGTTTACTCCGTGGGAAATGCACAAGTCTTTTCATTTTTGCTTACGATCAGCTCGTCAAAAATTGACCGATACAAATTTGAAACCACTGATCAAGACAATTTAGCCCCCAGGGTGAAACTCCTGGGCAGCAGCTGTGAGTAGCCTGATTGTCAGTTCCATTTTGACCGGTACTGTTTTTAGGATATGTTGTTTGTTAACATGTCAGCAAATTTTGGGGGGGGGATTAGGACCATTTAGATTAGGCTATATAATCAGAGAAACCTGCATGATGTAAAATGTTTCCGTCTCCACTAATATATGCCATTTATCAGACGCTTTTATCCAAAGCGACTTACAGTCATGTGTGCATACATTGTACGTATGGGTGGTCCCGGGGATCGAACCCACTACCCTGGCGTTACAAGCGCCATGCTCTACCAACTGAGCTACAGAAGGACCACATTGTCATACATTTTATCTCCAGCCTGTAGGCTACAGAAAAGGCCACATACTCTTTCGACCATAGGCTTTATCTGCTACATGATTTCTGTTCAATTTTTGGGGGGGAAGGAACGTTGGATGGAGCGTTGTGTCATTGTCATTGTTTTTGGACAGAATTATGTGACGATTTATGTGCTGTTGGAGGTATGTCTTGGTCAGATTGGATAAGAATCCGCCCTCGTCAATCTTCCCGCCATATTCATCCGCCTAATGCTGCCTAACGAGCAGGCCAGCCCTTATGGAGGAGGTGTTCAGACAATACAAGTGTCAATAAATGTACCTGTAGAGAGCAGAGAGCCATTCACACAGACCCGATACCTGTATTTTGGTTACAGGGTCTGTGAAAATGCAGGCATCATGACGAGGTCTTTGGAGGGCTTTTATTTGTCCATGTTGTTAACCCCCGGTCCCTTTCAGATACACCAAAAAGCTGGTATAAGAATGCAGGTAAATTGGGTGGGATTGGGATTTTGGTCTATGATTGAACACACACATTCACACACACTTGCCCAGGCCGAGTAAACCACTCCTAATGTTCTCTCCTCCTTGTGTTCCAATATGAACAGACCTGTAGGAGGACTACTTATCTGGATAGAGCCTCCCTGCTGAAGATAAAAGGAGGGAGAGAGAAAGATGGAGTGAGAGAGAGAGAGGGTGTGCGTTGTTGTTTTAATCATATAACTGTCATTGTGAGCGGTTTATCCCAAAGACTGCAGGATGACTGTCTGTAATGGATAGAGCCTTTTCATGTAAATGCAACTAGGGTTTACTACTAAGCTGTTTGACTATCAGACCTTACGTCATACTGACATAGTCCCTTCAGAAGCCCAAACACTGTATGAAGCAGTGTTAGTCTTACTGTAAAAGAGAGGTTAGAGTGGGAGAGAAGGAATAAGAGGTAGACAAGATTGTGTGTGTGTGCACCCCAAATGGAAGCCTATTCCCTGCATAGCGCACTCATTCTGAACAAAAGTCATGCACTACATAGGGAATTGGGTGCCATTTGAGACACAGCTGTGTGTCCCTGTCTGGATCCCTCTCAGAGAAGTGAGTCAGCACTGGTGTAGTCCCCAGCCGGCCCCTATCACTCCCTGGGACACACACAGGCATGCACGACGCACACACACCCCACACACACATGCACAGCACACACACACACAGACATGCATGGCACACACACACACACACACACACAAACACACACACACACACACACACACACACACACACACACACACACACACACACACACACACACACACACACACACACACACACACACACACACACACACACACACACACACACACACAGAGAGAGAGGAGAGAGAGAGAATCTGTCCGAAGGAGAGACAGAGGGATGTGTGTGGAGCCTCAGGCCTAGGACTGAACAAAACACTTGAGAAAGGGGAAGGAGGGATGGAGGGATAGCAGGAGGAAATGAGCCTTCCTAACTCCCAAAGAGAGAGACAGAGGATGGAGGGAAGGAGGGATGGAGGGATAGCAGGAGGAAATGAGCCTTCCTAACTCCCAAAGAGAGAGACAGAGGATGGAGGGAAGGAGGGATGGAGGGATAGCAGGAGGAAATGAGCCTTCCTAACTCCCAAAGAGAGAGAGACAGAGGATGGAGGGAAGGAGGGATGGAGGGATAGCAGGAGGAAATGAGCCTTCCTAACTCCCAAAGAGAGAGACAGAGGATGGAGGGAAGGAGGGATGGAGGGATAGCAGGAGGAAATGAGCCTTCCTAACACCCAAAGAGAGAGACAGAGGATGGAGGGAAGGAGGGATGGAGGGATAGCAGGAGGAAATGAGCCTTCCTAACACCCAAAGAGAGAGACAGAGGATGAAGGGAAGGAGGGATGGAGGGATAGCAGGAGGAAATGAGCCTTCCTAACTCCCAAAGAGAGAGACAGAGGATGGAGGGAAGGAGGGATGGAGGGATAGCAGGAGGAAATGAGCCTTCCTAACACCCAAAGAGAGAGACAGAGGATGAAGGGAAGGAGGGATGGAGGGATAGCAGGAGGAAATGAGCCTTCCTAACACCCAAAGAGAGAGACAGAGGATGAAGGAAGGAGGGATGGAGGGATAGCAGGAGGAAATGAGCCTTCCTAACTCCCAAAGAGAGAGACAGAGGATGAAGGAAGGAGGGATGGAGGGATAGCAGGAGGAAATGAGCCTTCCTAACTCCCAAAGAGAGAGACAGAGGATGAAGGAAGGAGGGATGGAGGGATAGCAGGAGGAAATGAGCCTTCCTAACTCCCAAAGAGAGAGACAGAGGATGAAGGAAGGAGGGATGGAGGGATAGCAGGAGGAAATGAGCCTTCCTAACTCCCAAAGAGAGAGACAGAGGATGAAGGAAGGAGGGATGGAGGGATAGCAGGAGGAAATGAGCCTTCCTAACACCCAAAGAGAGAGACAGAGGATGAAGGGAAGGAGGGATGGAGGGATAGCAGGAGGAAATGAGCCTTCCTAACTCCCAAAGAGAGAGACAGAGGATGAAGGGAAGGAGGGATGGAGGGATAGCAGGAGGAAATGAGCCTTCCTAACACCCAAAGAGAGAGACAGAGGATGAAGGAAGGAGGGATGGAGGGATAGCAGGAGGAAATGAGCCTTCCTAACACCCAAAGAGAGAGACAGAGGATGAAGGGAAGGAGGGATGGAGGGATAGCAGGAGGAAATGAGCCTTCCTAACACCCAAAGAGAGAGACAGAGGATGAAGGGAAGGAGGGATGGAGGGATAGCAGGAGGAAATGAGCCTTCCTAACACCCAAAGAGAGAGACAGAGGATGAAGGGAAGGAGGGATGGAGGGAAGGAGGGATGGAGGGATAGCAGGAGGAAATGAGCCTTCCTAACTCCCAAAGAGAGAGACAGAGGATGAAGGAAGGAGGGATGGAGGGATAGCAGGAGGAAATGAGCCTTCCTAACTCCCAAAGAGAGAGACAGAGGATGAAGGGAAGGAGGGATGGAGGGATAGCAGGAGGAAATGAGCCTTCCTAACACCCAAAGAGAGAGACAGAGGATGAAGGGAAGGAGGGATGGAGGGATAGCAGGAGGAAATGAGCCTTCCTAACTCCCAAAGAGAGAGACAGAGGATGAAGGGAAGGAGGGATGGAGGGATAGCAGGAGGAAATGAGCCTTCCTAACACCCAAAGAGAGAGACAGAGGATGAAGGGAAGGAGGGATGGAGGGATAGCAGGAGGAAATGAGCCTTCCTAACTCCCAAAGAGAGAGACAGAGGATGGAGGGAAGGAGGGATGGAGGGATAGCAGGAGGAAATGAGCCTTCCTAACTCCCAAAGAGAGAGACAGAGGATGAAGGAAGGAGGGATGGAGGGATAGCAGGAGGAAATGAGCCTTCCTAACTCCCAAAGAGAGAGACAGAGGATGGAGGGAAGGAGGGATGGAGGGATAGCAGGAGGAAATGAGCCTTCCTAACACCCAAAGAGAGAGACAGAGGATGGAGGGAAGGAGGGATGGAGGGATAGCAGGAGGAAATGAGCCTTCCTAACTCCCAAAGAGAGAGACAGAGGATGAAGGGAAGGAGGGATGGAGGGATAGCAGGAGGAAATGAGCCTTCCTAACACCCAAAGAGAGAGACAGAGGATGAAGGGAAGGAGGGATGGAGGGATAGCAGGAGGAAATGAGCCTTCCTAACTCCCAAAGAGAGAGACAGAGGATGAAGGGAAGGAGGGATGGAGGGATAGCAGGAGGAAATGAGCCTTCCTAACACCCAAAGAGAGAGACAGAGGATGGAGGGAAGGAGGGATGGAGGGATAGCAGGAGGAAATGAGCCTTCCTAACACCCAAAGAGAGAGACAGAGGATGAAGGGAAGGAGGGATGGAGGGATAGCAGGAGGAAATGAGCCTTCCTAACTCCCAAAGAGAGAGACAGAGGATGAAGGGAAGGAGGGATGGAGGGATAGCAGGAGGAAATGAGCCTTCCTAACTCCCAAAGAGAGAGACAGAGGATGAAGGGAAGGAGGGATGGAGGGATAGCAGGAGGAAATGAGCCTTCCTAACTCCCAAAGAGAGAGACAGAGGATGAAGGGAAGGAGGGATGGAGGGATAGCAGGAGGAAATGAGCCTTCCTAACACCCAAAGAGAGAGACAGAGGATGAAGGGAAGGAGGGATGGAGGGATAGCAGGAGGAAATGAGCCTTCCTAACTCCCAAAGAGAGAGACAGAGGATGAAGGGAAGGAGGGATGGAGGGATAGCAGGAGGAAATGAGCCTTCCTAACTCCCAAAGAGAGAGACAGAGGATGAAGGGAAGGAGGGATGGAGGGATAGCAGGAGGAAATGAGCCTTCCTAACTCCCAAAGAGAGAGACAGAGGATGAAGGAAGGAGGGATGGAGGGATAGCAGGAGGAAATGAGCCTTCCTAACACCCAAAGAGAGGAGACAGAGGATGAAGGGAAGGAGGGATGGAGGGATAGCAGGAGGAAATGAGCCTTCCTAACTCCCAAAGAGAGAGACAGAGGATGAAGGGAAGGAGGGATGGAGGGATAGCAGGAGGAAATGAGCCTTCCTAACTCCCAAAGAGAGAGACAGAGGATGAAGGAAGGAGGGATGGAGGGATAGCAGGAGGAAATGAGCCTTCCTAACACCCAAAGAGAGAGACAGAGGATGAAGGAAGGAGGGATGGAGGGATAGCAGGAGGAAATGAGCCTTCCTAACTCCCAAAGAGAGAGACAGAGGATGAAGGGAAGGAGGGATGGAGGGATAGCAGGAGGAAATGAGCCTTCCTAACACCCAAAGAGAGAGACAGAGGATGAAGGGAAGGAGGGATGGAGGGATAGCAGGAGGAAATGAGCCTTCCTAACTCCCAAAGAGAGAGAGACAGAGGATGAAGGAAGGAGGGATGGAGGGATAGCAGGAGGAAATGAGCCTTCCTAACTCCCAAAGAGAGAGACAGAGGATGAAGGGAAGGAGGGATGGAGGGATAACACCCAAAGCAGGAGGAAATGAGCCTTCCTAACACCCAAAGAGAGAGACAGAGGATGGAGGGAAGGAGGGATGGAGGGATAGCAGGAGGAAATGAGCCTTCCTAACTCCCAAAGAGAGAGACAGAGGATGAAGGGAAGGAGGGATGGAGGGATAGCAGGAGGAAATGAGCCTTCCTAACTCCCAAAGAGAGAGACAGAGGATGAAGGAAGGAGGGATGGAGGGATAGCAGGAGGAAATGAGCCTTCCTAACACCCAAAGAGAGAGACAGAGGATGATGGGAAGGAGGGATGGAGGGATAGCAGGAGGAAATGAGCCTTCCTAACTCCCAAAGAGAGAGACAGAGGATGAAGGAAGGAGGGATGGAGGGATAGCAGGAGGAAATGAGCCTTCCTAACTCCCAAAGAGAGAGACAGAGGATGAAGGAAGGAGGGATGGAGGGATAGCAGGAGGAAATGAGCCTTCCTAACTCCCAAAGAGAGAGACAGAGGATGGAGGGAAGGAGGGATGGAGGGATAGCAGGAGGAAATGAGCCTTCCTAACACCCAAAGAGAGAGACAGAGGATGGAGGGAAGGAGGGATGGAGGGATAGCAGGAGGAAATGAGCCTTCCTAACTCCCAAAGAGAGAGACAGAGGATGAAGGGAAGGAGGGATGGAGGGATAGCAGGAGGAAATGAGCCTTCCTAACACCCAAAGAGAGAGACAGAGGATGAAGGGAAGGAGGGATGGAGGGATAGCAGGAGGAAATGAGCCTTCCTAACACCCAAAGAGAGAGACAGAGGATGAAGGGAAGGAGGGATGGAGGGATAGCAGGAGGAAATGAGCCTTCCTAACACCCAAAGAGAGAGACAGAGGATGGAGGGAAGGAGGGATGGAGGGATAGCAGGAGGAAATGAGCCTTCCTAACACCCAAAGAGAGAGACAGAGGATGAAGGGAAGGAGGGATGGAGGGATAGCAGGAGGAAATGAGCCTTCCTAACACCCAAAGAGAGAGACAGAGGATGAAGGGAAGGAGGGATGGAGGGATAGCAGGAGGAAATGAGCCTTCCTAACACCCAAAGAGAGAGACAGAGGATGGAGGGAAGGAGGGATGGAGGGATAGCAGGAGGAAATGAGCCTTCCTAACTCCCAAAGAGAGAGACAGAGGATGAAGGAAGGAGGGATGGAGGGATAGCAGGAGGAAATGAGCCTTCCTAACACCCAAAGAGAGAGACAGAGGATGAAGGGAAGGAGGGATGGAGGGATAGCAGGAGGAAATGAGCCTTCCTAACACCCAAAGAGAGAGACAGAGGATGAAGGGAAGGAGGGATGGAGGGATAGCAGGAGGAAATGAGCCTTCCTAACTCCCAAAGAGAGAGACAGAGGATGGAGGGAAGGAGGGATGGAGGGATAGCAGGAGGAAATGAGCCTTCCTAACTCCCAAAGAGAGAGACAGAGGATGAAGGAAGGAAGGAGGATGGAGGGATAGCAGGAGGAAATGAGCCTTCCTAACACCCAAAGAGAGAGACAGAGGATGAAGGAAGGAGGGATGGAGGGATAGCAGGAGGAAATGAGCCTTCCTAACTCCCAAAGAGAGAGACAGAGGATGAAGGAAGGAGGGATGGAGGGATAGCAGGAGGAAATGAGCCTTCCTAACACCCAAAGAGAGAGACAGAGGATGGAGGGAAGGAGGGATGGAGGGATAGCAGGAGGAAATGAGCCTTCCTAACTCCCAAAGAGAGAGACAGAGGATGGAGGGAAGGAGGGATGGAGGGATAGCAGGAGGAAATGAGCCTTCCTAACACCCAAAGAGAGAGACAGAGGATGGAGGGAAGGAGGGATGGAGGGATAGCAGGAGGAAATGAGCCTTCCTAACTCCCAAAGAGAGAGACAGAGGATGAAGGGAAGGAGGGATGGAGGGATAGCAGGAGGAAATGAGCCTTCCTAACACCCAAAGAGAGAGACAGAGGATGAAGGGAAGGAGGGATGGAGGGATAGCAGGAGGAAATGAGCCTTCCTAACTCCCAAAGAGAGAGACAGAGGATGAAGGAAGGAGGGATGGAGGGATAGCAGGAGGAAATGAGCCTTCCTAACTCCCAAAGAGAGAGACAGAGGATGGAGGGAAGGAGGGATGGAGGGATAGCAGGAGGAAATGAGCCTTCCTAACTCCCAAAGAGAGAGACAGAGGATGGAGGGAAGGAGGGATGGAGGGATAGCAGGAGGAAATGAGCCTTCCTAACTCCCAAAGAGAGAGACAGAGGATGGAGGGAAGGAGGGATGGAGGGATAGCAGGAGGAAATGAGCCTTCCTAACTCCCAAAGAGAGAGAGACAGAGGATGAAGGGAAGGAGGGATGGAGGGATAGCAGGAGGAAATGAGCCTTCCTAACTCCCAAAGAGAGAGACAGAGGATGGAGGGAAGGAGGGATGGAGGGATAGCAGGAGGAAATGAGCCTTCCTAACTCCCAAAGAGAGAGACAGAGGATGGAGGGAAGGAGGGATGGAGGGATAGCAGGAGGAAATGAGCCTTCCTAACACCCAAAGAGAGAGACAGAGGATGGAGGGAAGGAGGGATGGAGGGATAGCAGGAGGAAATGAGCCTTCCTAACTCCCAAAGAGAGAGACAGAGGATGAAGGAAGGAGGGATGGAGGGATAGCAGGAGGAAATGAGCCTTCCTAACTCCCAAAGAGAGAGACAGAGGATGAAGGAAGGAGGGATGGAGGGATAGCAGGAGGAAATGAGCCTTCCTAACACCCAAAGAGAGAGACAGAGGATGGAGGGAAGGAGGGATGGAGGGATAGCAGGAGGAAATGAGCCTTCCTAACTCCCAAAGAGAGAGACAGAGGATGAAGGAAGGAGGGATGGAGGGATAGCAGGAGGAAATGAGCCTTCCTAACTCCCAAAGAGAGAGACAGAGGATGAAGGAAGGAGGGATGGAGGGATAGCAGGAGGAAATGAGCCTTCCTAACACCCAAAGAGAGAGACAGAGGATGGAGGGAAGGAGGGATGGAGGGATAGCAGGAGGAAATGAGCCTTCCTAACTCCCAAAGAGAGAGACAGAGGATGAAGGGAAGGAGGGATGGAGGGATAGCAGGAGGAAATGAGCCTTCCTAACTCCCAAAGAGAGAGACAGAGGATGAAGGAAGGAGGGATGGAGGGATAGCAGGAGGAAATGAGCCTTCCTAACTCCCAAAGAGAGAGACAGAGGATGAAGGAAGGAGGGATGGAGGGATAGCAGGAGGAAATGAGCCTTCCTAACTCCCAAAGAGAGAGACAGAGGATGAAGGAAGGAGGGATGGAGGGATAGCAGGAGGAAATGAGCCTTCCTAACTCCCAAAGAGAGAGACAGAGGATGGAGGGAAGGAGGGATGGAGGGATAGCAGGAGGAAATGAGCCTTCCTAACTCCCAAAGAGAGAGACAGAGGATGAAGGAAGGAGGGATGGAGGGATAGCAGGAGGAAATGAGCCTTCCTAACTCCCAAAGAGAGAGACAGAGGATGGAGGGAAGGAGGGATGGAGGGATAGCAGGAGGAAATGAGCCTTCCTAACTCCCAAAGAGAGAGACAGAGGATGAAGGGAAGGAGGGTCTCATCCTCTCCAGACACAAAATCATTTCCTAACAGCACTGCTTCAATCTTTTCTTCACAGTCTCTCAGCCTTCTCTTTTGTCAATGGTTCCAGCCGTGTCCAGGTGACAGTGAGTCTGTCGGTTCTGAGTGTGTATCAGTCCTCTTGCCAGACTTGTACACTTGAGTGTACAAAACATGACATAGACTGACCAGGTGACACAGACTGACCAGGTGAATCCAGGTGAAAGCTATGATCCCTTATTGATGTCACCTGTTAAATGCACTTCAATCAGTGTAGATGAAGGGGAGAAGTCAGGTTAAATGAGGATTTTTAAGCCTTGAGACAATTGAGACATGGATTGTGTATGTGTGCCATTCAGAGGGTGAATGTGCAAGACAAAATATTTAAGTGCCTTTGAACGAGGATGGTAGTAGGTGCCAGGTGCACTGGTTTGAGTGTGTGAAGAACTGCAACGCTGCTGGGTTTTTCACGCTCAACAGTTTCCCATGTATATCAAGAATGGTCCACCACCCAAAGGATATTCAGCCAACTTGACTCAACTGTGGGAAACATTGGAGTCAACATGGCCCAGCATCCCTGTGGAGTCCATGCCCCGACGAATTGAGGCTGTTCTGAGGGCAAAAGGGGGTGCAACTCAATATTAAGAAGGTGTTCCAAATGTATTGTACACTCAGCGTAGATCAAACAGTCTCGGTCTCAGCAGATTGTCTCAGCTCACACCACTGCCTCCACACACACATTAATACCATGGAACTCCCTCTGACCAGCATGCTAACACACACACACACCTTCACACACACACACACACACACACACACACACACACACACACACACACACACACACACACACACACACACACACACACACACACACACACACACACACACACACACACACACACACACACATAACACACATAACACACACACACACACACATTCTCTTGGGCAGGAGCATGCGGAGGACAGGGGACCCTGGAGCTAACTGTTGGAAGACGATGAAGACGGAGGCACTTTGTCACGCCTCCTCCCATAATATAGACACACACACGTACACACAAACGTACACACACGTACACACACAAAGAAGGGAGATAAATGCGGAGAAGGAGAGAGAAGCAGAAATCAAACGTTTTTTTTTACATTTCAAAAGCAACAGAACAACACTGTGACATTAGAGAGATACGGCCAGCGATGCTGCATAATGGTGTCTGTCACTAATACAGTAGAGATATACAGCGAGCGATGCTGCATAATGGTGTCTGTCACTAATACAGTAGAGAGATACGGCCAGCGATGCTGCATAATGGTGTCTGTCACTAATACAGTAGAGATATACAGCGAGCGATGCTGCATAATGGTGTCTGTCACTAATACAGTAGAGATATACGGCCAGCGATGCTGCATAATGGTGTCTGTCACTAATACAGTAGAGATATACAGCGAGCGATGCTGCATAATGGTGTCTGTCACTAATACAGTAGAGATATACAGAGAGCGATGCTGCATAATGGTGTCTGTCACTAATACAGTAGAGATATACAGCGAGCGATGCTGCATAATGGTGTCTGTCACTAATACAGTAGAGATATACAGAGAGCGATGCTGCATAATGGTGTCTGTCACTAATACAGTAGAGATATACAGAGAGCGATGCTGCATAATGGTGTCTGTCACTAATACAGTAGAGATATACAGAGAGCGATGCTGCATAATGGTGTCTGTCACTGGAATACTGTTGGAAGAGAGATATACAGTCACGATGCTGCATAATGGTGTCTGTCACTAATACAGTAGAGATATACAGCGACGATGCTGCATAATGGTGTCTGTCACTAATACAGTAGAGATATACAGCGAGCGATGCTGCATAATGGTGTCTGTCACTAATACAGTAGAGATATACAGCGAGCGATGCTGCATAATGGTGTCTGTCACTAATACAGTAGAGATATACAGCGAGCGATGCTGCATAATGGTGTCTGTCACTAATACAGCTGCATAATGGTGTCTGTCACTAATACAGTAGAGAGCATATACGGGTAGTGGGTTCGAGCGATGCTGCATAATGGTGTCTGTCACTAATACAGTAGAGATATACAGCGAGCGATGCTGCATAATGGTGTCTGTCACTAATACAGTAGAGATATACAGCGAGCGATGCTGCATAATGGTGTCTGTCACTAATACAGTAGAGATATACAGCGAGCGATGCTGCATAATGGTGTCTGTCACTAATACAGTAGAGATATACAGCGAGCGATGCTGCATAATGGTGTCTGTCACTAATACAGTAGAGATATACAGCGAGCGATGCTGCATAATGGTGTCTGTCACTAATACAGTAGAGATATACAGAGATAATGGTGTCGAATACAGTGCTGCTGCATAATGGTGTCTGTCACTAATACAGTAGAGATATACAGCGAGCGATGCTGCATAATGGTGTCTGTCACTAATACAGTAGAGATATACAGCAGCGATGCTGCATAATGGTGTCTGTCACTAATACAGTAGAGATATACAGCGAGCGATGCTGCATAATGGTGTCTGTCACTAATACAGTAGAGATATACAGCGAGCGATGCTGCATAATGGTGTCTGTCACTAATACAGTAGAGATATACAGCGAGCGATGCTGCATAATGGTGTCTGTCACTAATACAGTAGAGATATACGGCCAGCGATGCTGCATAATGGTGTCTGTCACTAATACAGTAGAGATATACAGCGAGCGATGCTGCATAATGGTGTCTGTCACTAATACAGTAGAGATATACAGCGAGCGATGCTGCATAATGGTGTCTGTCACTAATACAGTAGAGATATACAGCGAGCGATGCTGCATAATGGTGTCTGTCACTAATACAGTAGAGATATACAGCGAGCGATGCTGCATAATGGTGTCTGTCACTAATACAGTAGAGATATACAGCGAGCGATGCTGCATAATGGTGTCTGTCACTAATACAGTAGAGATATACAGCGAGCGATGCTGCATAATGGTGTCTGTCACTAATACAGTAGAGATATACAGCGAGCGATGCTGCATAATGGTGTCTGTCTCTAATACAGTAGAGATATACAGCGAGCGATGCTGCCAAATGGTGTCTGTCATGTGTAGCCCAAAACAGGTAAGCAGTTGCACACACACACACACACACACACACACACACACACACACACACACACACACACACACACACACACACACACACACACACACACACACACACACACACACACACTTGAAAATACAAGCAAACACACACATACGGAAACAAACAGTCTCTCTCTGATGTGAAGTGTGTAAGTTGGAGAAATAGAGAAGGAGATTGATGAGAAAAAATATAATTTAGTCTCGGAACAACTATACACATAATATGTATAGACAGACAGACAGACAGACAGACAAAAAGACAGTGAGGTCTTCACGCTCCCCCATTCTCCTTAGCATATTGAATGGGTACAGACCCAGAAACAGACCCGTGCTGCTTCAGCTCTCTCAGTCCTCCACAGGGGCAGATCTGGAGCCAGTTCAAGCCCTTCCCCCTGAGGACCTAACCCGCTCCCCAGGCTTCATCCTGGGCGTTTGTGCCTGGCAGGAGCTGGCAGCACCATAATGCTATCGTCCCAGAGAAAGAGATTATAACCACACACGGCACGCATTGTCCTAAAGATTCACACACACACACACAGCACGCATTGCCCTAAAGATTCACACACACACACAGCACGCATTGTCCTAAAGATTCACACACACACACAGCACACATTGTCCTAAAGATTCACACACACACACACACACACAGCACGCATTGTCCTAAAGATTCACACACACACAGCACGCATTGTCCTAAAGATTCACACACACACACAGCACGCATTGTCCTAAAGATTCACACACACATGGCACGCATAGTTCTAAAGATTCACACACACACAGCACGCATTGTCCTAAAGATTCACACACACACACACAGCACGCATTGTCCTAAAGATTCACACACACACACAGCACGCATTGTCCTAAAGATTCACACACACACGGCACGCATAGTTCTAAAGATTCACACACACACACAGCACGCATTGTCCTAAAGATTCACACACACACAGCACGCATTGTCCTAAAGATTCACACACACACACACAGCACGCATTGTCCTAAAGATTCACACACACACACACAGCACGCATTGTCCTAAAGATTCACACACACACACACACAGCACGCATTGTCCTAAAGATTCACACACACACACACAGCACGCATTGTCCTAAAGATTCACACACACACACACAGCACGCATTGTCCTAAAGATTCACACACACACACACAGCACGCATTGTCCTAAAGAGTCACACACACACGGCACGCATAGTTCTAAAGATTCACACACACACACGGCACGCATTGTCCTAAAGATTCACACACACACACAGCACGCATTGTCCTAAAGATTCACACACACACACATTGTCACACACACACACAGCACGCATTGTCCTAAATATTCACACACACACGGCACGCATTGTCCTAAAGATTCACACACACACACACACGGCACGCATTGTCCTAAAGATTCACACACACACGGCACGCATTGTCCTAAAGATTCACACACACACAACATTTAAGACATTTAAGTCATTTAGCAGACGCTCTTATCCAGAGCGACTTACAAATTGGTGCATTCACCTTATGACATCCAGTGGAACAGCCACTTTACAATAGTGCATCTAAATCTTTTAGGGGGGTGAGAAGGATTACTTATCCTATCCTAGGTATTCCTTAAAGAGGTGGGGTTTCAGGTTAGCTGATACGCCCAGGGGACAGGAAGATCTACCAGCTCTCACAGTCTCACGTCAGAATTAGATGTTAATCCATGTTTCTCAAACGTCACATTTCAAAGTGTTAAAGGTTAAGGTTAGGCATTAACTCTGAATGGTTAAGGTAAGGGTTAAGGTTTGGGATAGGCTTAAAACAAAAACAGCTTCCTATCAATTCAATTCAATTCAAGGGGCTTTATTGGCATGGGAAACATGTGTTAACATTGCCAAAGCAAGTGAGGTAGATAATATACAAAAGTGAAATAAACAATAAAAATGTACAATAAATATTACACATACAGAAGTTTCAAAACAATAAAGACATTGCAAATGTCATATTATGTATATATATATATATACAGTGCCTTGCGAAAGTATTCGGCCCCCTTGAACTTTGCGACCTTTTGCCACATTTCAGGCTTCAAACATAAAGATATAAAACTGTATTTTTTTGTGAAGAATCAACAACAAGTGGGACACAATCATGAAGTGGAACGACATTTATTGGATATTTCAAACTTTTTTAACAAATCAAAAACTGAAAAATTGGGCGTGCAAAATTATTCAGCCCCCTTAAGTTAATACTTTGTAGCGCCACCTTTTGCTGCGATTACAGCTGTAAGTCTGTAAGTTTGCACATCGAGAGACTGACATTTTTTCCCATTCCCCCTTGCAAAACAGCTCGAGCTCAGTGAAGTTGGATGGAGAGCATTTGTGAACAGCAGTTTTCAGTTCTTTCCACAGATTCTCAAATATTGGTTGTATTTACAATGGTGTTTGTTCTTCACTGGTTGCCCTTTTCTTGTGGCAACCACAAATATTGCTGCTGTGATGGCACACTGTGGAATTTCACCCAGTAGATATGGGAGTTTATCAAAATTGGATTTGTTTTCGAATTCTTTGTGTATCTGTGTAATCTGAGGGAAATATGTCTCTCTAATACATTGGGCAGGAGGTTAGGAAGTGCAGCTCAGTTTCCACCTCATTTTGTGGGCAGTAAGCAAATAGCCTGTCTTCTCTTGAGAGCCAGGTCTGCCTACGGCGGCCTTTCTCTATAGCAAGGCTATGCTCACTGAGTCTGTACATAGTCAAAGCTTTCCTTAAGTTTGGGTCTGTCACAGTGGTCAGGTATTCTGCCACTATGTACTCTCTGTTTAGGGCCAAATAGAATTCTAGTTTGCTCTGTTTTTTTGTTAATCCTTTCCAAGGTGTCAAGTAGTTATCTTTTTGTTTTCTCATGATTTGGTTGGGTCTAATTGTGCTGCTGTCCTGGGGCTCCGTGGGGTGTGTTTGTGTTCGTGAACAGAGCCCCAGGACCAGCTTGTTTAGGGGACTCTTCTCCAGGTTCATCTCTCTGTAGATGATGGCTGTGTTACGGATGGTTTGGGAATCGCTTCCTTTTAGGTGGTTGTAGAATATTTTCTGGATTTTGATAATTAGTGGGTATCGGCCTAATTCTGCTCTGCAGGCATTATTTGTTGTTCTACGTTGTACACTGAGGATATTTTCGCAGAATTCTGCATGCATAGTCTCAATTTGGTGTTTGTCCCATTTTGTGAAGTCTTGGTTGGTGAGCAGACCCCAGACCTCACAACCATAAAGGGCAATGGGCTCTATGAATGATTCAAGTATTTTTAGCCAGATCCTAATTGTTATGTTGAAATTTATGTTCCTTTTGATGTCTCTCAGATCATTCACAGATTTGTGGAAGTTACCTGTGGCGCTGATATTTAGGCAGAGGTATGTATAGTTTTTTGTGTGTTCAAGGGCAACAGTGTCTAGATGGAATTTATATTTGTGGTCCTGGCAACTGGACCTCTTTTGGAACACCATTATTTTGGTCTTACTGAGATTTACTGTCAGGGCCCAGGTCTGACAGAATCTGTGCAGAAGATCTGGGTGCTGCTGTAGGCCCTCCTTGGTTGGTGACAGAAGCACCAGATCATCAGCAAACTGTAGACATTTGACTTCAGATTCTAGTAGGATGAGGCCGGGTGCTGCAAACTTTTCTAGTGCCCGCGCCAATATATATATATATTGAAGAGGGAAGGGCTTAAGCTCACCCCACAACCCTGTGTGATGAAATGTGTGTGTTTTTTGCCAATTTTATCCGCACACTTGTTGTTTGTGTACATGGATTTTATAATGTCATATGTTTTGCCCCCAACACCACTTTCCATCAATTTGTATAGCAGACCCTCATGCCAAATTGAGTCAAAGGCTTTCAAATTCTATCACTGGAGTTGAACACGCAACCTTTGGAACCTGAGGCAGATGCTTCCATCCATCCACCATTCCAGTCTACAACATGAAAACCTACTTGAAGGTAACAGTGCTCACTGTTGGCCCTACTGGCCGGTTTCCATGTCATCTCCCAACGTCCTCAGACATAGATGGACGTCAAATACTGACTTGTATCATGAGTAACCTGCCTGGGTAGATTACAATCCACCTCTGGTGTGTGTGTGTGTGTGTTTACAGTAATTAATCCAGCTAAGGATATTGGATTTCTCTTTCTAGGGAGTACGCCAGGTATAGCCCACCTTTATCAGCCCCAACCACACACACACACCTCTGTTAAACTGTAAACACTCCTCTAAGCATGTAATAGTTCAGCTGATCCGCCCAGGGGACAGGTAGATTACAGTTCATCTCTGGTGTGTGTGTGTGTGTGTGTGTGTGTGTGTGTGTGTGTGTGTGTGTGTGTGTGTGTGTGTGTGTGTGTGTGTGTGTGTGTGTGTGTGTGTGTGTGTGTGTGTGTGTGTGTGTGTGTGTGTGTGTGTGCGTGTGTGTATGTGTGCGTGTGTGTGCGTGTCCGCTCAGATGAGGCTGTGGCTTTAAAGCCCAACACTTACACCCCTCTAATCCACCACTGCCTCAGACACACGCATACACACACACACACACACACACGCATACACACTAATAAGCCTAGCAGCCTCGGTACTAGAAAGCAGGAGGAGAGAGGAGATAAGAAGAGGAGCGGGAGGAGAGAAGAAGATGAAGAGTGAGGAGAGAAGAAGAAGAAGAAGAGAGAGGAGAGAATAAGAAGAGAGAGGAGAGAAGAAGAAGAGAGGGAGGAGTGAAGAAGAAGAGAGGGAGAAGAGAGGGAGGAGAGAAGAAGACGAGAGGGAGGAGAGAAGAAGACGAGAGGGAGGGGAGAGGGAGGAGAGAAGAAGACGAGAGGGGGGGAGAAGAAGAAGAGAGGGAGAAGAGAGGGAGGAGAGAAGAAGAAGAGAGGGAGAAGAGAGGGAGGAGAGAAGAAGACGAGAGGGAGGGGAGAAGAAGAAGAGGGAGGAGAGAAGAAGAAGAGAGGGAGAAGAGAGGGAGGAGAGAAGAAGAAGAGAGGGAGAAGAGAGGGAGGAGAGAAGAAGAAGAGATGGAGAAGAGAGGGAGGAGAGAAGAAGAAGAGAGGGGGGGGGAAGAAGAGGAGGGGGAGAAGAGAGGGAGGAGAGAAGAAGAAGACGAGAGGGGGAGAAGAAGAAGAGAGGGAGGAGAGAAGAAGAAGAGAGGGAGGAGAGAAGAAGAAGAGAGGGAGGAGAGAAGAAGACGAGAGGGAGGAGAGAAGAAGACGAGAGGGAGGAGAGAAGAAGAAGAGAGGGAGGAGAGAAGAAGAAGAGAGGGAGGAGAGAAGAAGAAGAGAGGGAGGAGAGAAGAAGACGAGAGGGAGGAGAGAAGAAGACGAGAGGGAGGAGAAAAGAAGGGGGAAAGAGGAAAGATGGCCTTAGGTATTTCTACGTCTAGTGTCATCTCCCTCCACCCTGGCTCCAAAACATGACAGCCATGCAATGAAGAATTGTTTCTGAACAAAAATGTTCTCATCAGAGAGGGACAGAAGGAGGGAGACAGAGAGGAAAGTTATGCTTCAACTCCCTATTCCTTCTCACCCTCCAAACCTCCCCCATCCCCCCTCCTTCACTCCCCATCCCTCCGGTCCCACACCTTACATCTCTTTTCCTTCCATCCCCCTTCTCCCTGTCCTCCTCCCCTCTTCTATTACCCCAGCTTTAGTTCCTAGGAGAGGTGACACACTTCCAGGATAAATTTAGAAACGAGGTGCAATCCTGAGGCCAGAGCAGAGAAGACACACACACACACATACACACATACATACACACACACAGAGAGAGAGAGAACACACACAGGTGCCAAAACCTATACACACACATTAACATGCTGTATGCCTAAGGCTACATAGACACGTGCCTGACGTAGACACACACACACACACCATACAACATAATCATGCCCTTAAACACACACACTCTCTCTCCTCTCTCTTTTCCACTCGCTCACTCACTCACACACACACACACACACACACACACACACACACACACACACACACACACACACACACACACACACACACACACACACACACACACACACACACACACACACACACACACACACACACACACACACACACACACACACACAGGGGGTATAGAGGGCAGACACTTAATGCTTCTGCTCAGAGAGAGAGAGAGAGAGAGAGAGAGAGAGAGAGAGAGAGAGAGAGAGAGAGAGAGAGAGAGAGAGAGAGAGAGAGAGAGAGAGAGAGAGAGAGAGAGAGAGGGAGAGAGAGAGACAGAACGTGTCTGCTCAGAGAGACAGAGAGAGGGAGACAGAACGTGTCTGCTCAGAGAGAGAGAGAGAGAGAGAGAGAAAGAGCGAGAGAGAGAGGGAGAGAGAGTAGGGGTGGAGAGGAGGGGACTAAACTCATCATCTCTACACCGACAGACCCTCAGTGTGGTATCGCCCTCTCTGCTTCACTGCTCAACCCTGAACAGCCTCTCTCGTCCCTCCTCTCATCCCTCCTCTCATCCCTCCATCCCTCCCCTCCTTCCTCCATCCCTCCTCCACCCTTCATTCCCCAACAATCAACACAACCACTGAGTTTTTCTCATTTGTGTGTAAGATGCTTTGGGTATTTCTACGTCTAGTGTCATCTCCCTCCACCCTGGCTCCAAAACATGACAGCCATGCAATGAAGAATTGTTTCTGAACAAAAGTTTGCTCATCAGAGAGGGACGGAAGGAGGGAGACAGAGAGGAAGAGAGTGAGTTAAACAAGAGGGGGAAATAGATAGAAAATATGAAGAGAGGAGGAGGGATCGCTTAGATGTGTCTTTTGACAGAGTTGCTGTAGGAATAAACACTACTGGGACTGGAGGAGATCAATACACACACAGACACACACACACACACACACACAAACTCACTACTGGGACTGGAGCAGATCAATATTCTGGGTACCAAACACTGTGTGAGTAAACAGCAGTAATGAACACACATTTGTACACAACACCTCCCAGAGAACCACTGCGCACGGGGACATGGTAAACATAGAGTAAACATGGCCCTGACAGAGTACTATAATGACTAGACGTACACCAATAAACTAACATTCACACACAAGTACACGCACCCGCATCTTCACACACACACACACGTAAACACACGTGCGTACATACACAGTTGACAGGTGTTTCTGAGGTCACCCTGAACCAGTTGGCTCTGACCAACACACACACACACACATTGATGAGCTGAATAAATCACTATTAATTAGGAGATGAGCAGTACACCATCTGACACACACAATCACTCTGAGAGAAAGAGAGAGAAAGAGAAAGAGAGAGAGAGAGAGGTGAAGAGGGAGAGTGAGAGAGAGAGGTGAAGAGGGAGAGAGAGAGAGAGAGGT
The DNA here is from genome assembly GCF_023373465.1 of Oncorhynchus keta. Taxonomy (NCBI): domain Eukaryota; kingdom Metazoa; phylum Chordata; class Actinopteri; order Salmoniformes; family Salmonidae; genus Oncorhynchus; species Oncorhynchus keta. The sequence goes on from NC_068446.1 coordinate 20,678,108, forward strand.
GAAGAGGGAGAGGTGAAGAGAGGGAGAATGAGAGGAAGAGAGGGAGATAGAGGAGGATAGAGAGATACATTGAGGGGTATAGATGAAAGCAGGTGGGGACAAGAAACACAGACTGTTCTATGTAAATGAGCCGTGTTTATGAGGCCAAAGTGTATGAGATCTAGCCATCTGATGTATTCAGTCTAATGACTCTGAGACGGACAGAGTGACTGAGTGGGAGGGTGAGGAAGCTAGGAGAGGTAAGTGTTTGTTGGCTGGAGTTCATACCACCTTGCCACACACGCACGCACGCACGCACGCACGAACGCACACAGTGCCACCAGTCAGTGCAAAGCAGATGTGTGGACATGTGTTTCCCCAGTAAACAAGCCCACTGGGAGAGAGAGGACACAACAGGACAAAAACGCCATCACACCTGGGTCCCTCCCACACGCACGCACGCACGCACGCACGCACGCACGCACGCACGCACGCACGCACGCACGCACGCACGCACGCACGCACACACACACACACACACACACACACACACACACACGCACACATACACACACTCCACTAGAGGCAGTTCACCCACACAGTAGAGAGCAACGAGACAGATATTTCAGCGGATGTATAAGTGTGAAGCATCCGCTTGGTGTTTTCACTCACGGCCAAATATGGTAGTGAGAGGAAGCCCAGTGGGAGAAGATGGAACCAGATGGATTTTTTATTTTCTCATCGATGAAACATTTGATCTCAACACAAGTATTTTTTCTTCCAACAGCAGAATCTGTTACGAACAGAGTAGACTAAGTTTTGTAGACTTTACCCTTTGCCAAAGTTTTAAAACATTGTGTTGTTTAGGAGTGCAAATGTGAATTACGTTATTGCACACGCTCACTTCACAGAGCAGGCGTTCCCCAAAGGAAATATGCAACGAATGCTAGAACGCGCCAATAGGATCTTGCTAGCACACGCTTGGCTCTGCCCACGGTGACTAATTTGTTCCCATTTGAAACGACGGGCTGTGGTCTTGGTTTAGTTATAAAGATCTTTGGTAGAGAGAGTTGTCTTATTAAGAGGATATGACTTCCACCAGTGACTAAAACCTGATCATGTAGAAATGTTAACTAGTCTCCTTGTTCCTCAGCAGGCCTGATTCCACAGATAGAATTTAAAACTATTTACATGTTTCTATATTGCATGGCTATTCAAAGAGTTTGCCAGTTGCCTTTCTCAGTTATTTTCCACTTCTTCTCGTTACTTTGCCATCCTGATTAACCAGATGACAGGGCTGATAAGACTTTTCATCCAGTTTAAAACAAATAATATAGGCCAATATTATTATTACCTAGTATCATATAGTATCTGAAATGAGGACTGTGTTGTGTCAATACCAATTAATCTCCTCATACAACGAGCAGCTACTGTATTCTGTCTGTCACTACTGAGAGAAGGACAACTACTGAAACCTTCCTTTGTCTATTTATCTCTTGTTCCCTCTCCCTATCTCTCTGCCTCTGCCTTGTTCCCTCTCGCTATCTCTCTGCCTCTCCCTTGTTCCCTCTCTCTCCCTAACTCTCTGCCTCTGCCTTGTTCTCTCTCTCTAACTCTCTGCCTCTGCCTTGTTCCCTCTCCCTAACTCTCTGCCTCTGCCTTGTTCCCTCTCTCTCTCTAACTCTCTGCCTCTGCCTTGTTCCCTCTCTCTCGCTAACTCTCTGCCTCTCCCTTGTTCCCTCTCTCTCTAACTCTCTGCCTCTCTGCCTCTCCCTTGTTCCTCTCTCTCTCTCTAACTCTCTGCCTCTGCCTTGTTCCCTCTCTCTCTCTACTCTCTGCCTCTGCCTTGTTCCCTCTCTCTCTCTAACTCTCTGCCTCTGCCTTGTTCCCTCTCTCTCTAACTCTCTGCCTCTCCCTTGTTCCCTCTCTCTAACTCTCTGCATCTCCCTTGTTCCCTCTCTCTCTCTAACTCTCTGCCTGTCCCTTGTTCCCTCTCTCTCTCTAACTCTCTGCCTCTGCCTTGTTCCCTCTCTAACTCTCTGCCTCTCACTTGTTCCCTTTCTCTCTCTAACTCTCTGCCTCTCCCTTGTTCCCTCTCTCTCTCTAACTCTCTGCCTCTGCCTTGTTCCCTCTCTCTCTCTAACTCTCTGCATCTCCCTTGTTCCCTCTCTCTCTCTAACTCTCTGACTCTCCCTTGTTCCCTCTCTCTCTCTAACTCTCTGCCTCTCCCTTGTTCCCTCTCTCTAACTCTCTGCCTCTGCCTTGTTCCCTCTCTCTAACTCTCTGCCTCTCCCTTGTTCCCTCTCTCTAACTCTCTGCATCTCCCTTGTTCCCTCTCTCTCTCTAACTCTCTGCCTCTGCCTTGTTCCCTCTCTCTCTAACTCTCTGCCTCTCCCTTGTTCCCTCTCTCTAACTCTCTGCCTCTCCCTCGTTCCCTCTCCATCTCTCTGCCTCTCCCTTGTTCTCTCTCTCCATCTCTCTGCCTCTGCCTTGTTCCCTCTCCATCTATCTGCCTCTCCCTTGTTCCCTCTCCCTATCTCTCTGCCTCTCCCTTGTTCCCTCTCCATCTCTCTGCCTCTCCCTTGTTCCCTCTCCCTATCTCTCTGCCTCTGCCTTGTTCCCTCTCTCTCTCTAACTCTCTGCCTCTCCCTCGTTCCCTCTCCATCTCTCTGCCTCTCCCTTGTTCTCTCTCTCCATCTCTCTGCCTCTGCCTTGTTCCCTCTCCATCTATCTGCCTCTCCCTTGTTCCCTCTCCCTATCTCTCTGCCTCTCCCTTGTTCCCTCTCCATCTCTCTGCCTCTCCCTTGTTCTATCTCCCTATCTCTCTGCCTCTCCCTCGTTCCCTCTCTCTAGCTCTCTGCCTCTCCCTTGTTCCCTCTCTCTAACTCTCTGCCTCTCCCTTGTTCCCTCTCTCTCTCTAACTCTCTGCCTCTGCCTTGTTCCCTCTCTCTCTCTAACTCTCTGCCTCTGCCTTGTTCCCTCTCTCTCTCTAACTCTCTGCCTCTCCCTTGCTCCCTCTCTCTCTCTAACTCTCTGCCTCTGCCTTGTTCCCTCTCCCTAACTCTCTGCCTCTGCCTTGTTCCCTCTCTCTCTCTAACTCTCTGCCTCTGCCTTGTTCCCTCTCTCTCTCTAACTCTCTGCCTCTCCCTTGTTCCCTCTCTCTCTCTAACTCTCTGCCTCTCCCTTGTTCCCTCTCTCTCTCTAACTCTCTGCCTCTGCCTTGTTCCCTCTCTCTCTCTAACTCTCTGCCTCTGCCTTGTTCCCTCTCTCTCTCTAACTCTCTGCCTCTCCCTTGTTCCCTCTCTCTAACTCTCTGCCTCTGCCTTGTTCCCTCTCTCTCTCTAACTCTCTGCCTCTGCCTTGTTCCCTCTCTCTCTCTAACTCTCTGCCTCTGCCTTGTTCCCTCTCTCTCTCTAACTCTCTGCCTCTGCCTTGTTCCCTCTCTCTCTCTAACTCTCTGCCTCTGCCTTGTTCCCTCTCTCTCTCTAACTCTCTGCCTCTGCCTTGTTCCCTCTCTCTCTCTAACTCTCTGCCTCTGCCTTGTTCCCTCTCTCTCTCTAACTCTCTGCCTCTCCCTTGTTCCCTCTCTCAAACTCTCTGCCTCTGCCTTGTTCCCTCTCTCTCTAACTCTCTGCATCTCCCTTGTTCCCTCTCTCTCTCTCTAACTCTCTGCCTCTCCCTTGTTCCCTCTCTCTCTAACTCTCTGCCTCTGCCTTGTTCCCTCTCTCTAACTCTCTGCCTCTGCCTTGTTCCCTCTCTCTAACTCTCTGCCTCTGCCTTGTTCTCTCTCTCTAACTCTCTGCCTCTGCCTTGTTCTCTCTCTCTCTAACTCTCTGCCTCTGCCTTGTTCCCTCTCTCTCTCTCTAACTCTCTGCCTCTGCCTTGTTCCCTCTCTCTCTCTAACTCTCTGCCTCTCCCTTGTTCCCTCTCTCTCTCTAACTCTCTGCCTCTGCCTTGTTCCCTCTCTCTAACTCTCTGCCTCTGCCTTGTTCCCTCTCTCTAGCTCTCTGCCTCTCCTTGTTCCCTCTCTCTAACTCTCTGCATCTCCCTTGTTCCCTCTCTCTCTAACTCTCTGCCTCTGCCTTGTTCCCTCTCTCTAACTCTCTGCCTCTCCCTTGTTCCCTCTCTCTAACTCTCTGCATCTCCCTTGTTCCCTCTCTCTCTCTAACTCTCTGCCTCTGCCTTGTTCCCTGTCTCTCTCTAACTCTCTGCCTCTGCCTTGTTCCCTCTCTCTCTAACTCTCTGCCTCTCCTTGTTCCCTCTCTCTAACTCTCTGCATCTCCCTTGTTCCCTCTCTCTCTCTAACTCTGCCTGTCCCTTGTTCCCTCTCTCTCTCTAACTCTCTGCCTCTGCCTTGTTCCCTCTCTAACTCTCTGCCTCTCACTTGTTCCCTTTCTCTCTCTAACTCTCTGCCTCTCCCTTGTTCCCTCTCTCTCTCTGCCTCTCTGCCTCTGCCTTGTTCCCTCTCTCTCTCTAACTCTCTGCATCTCCCTTGTTCCCTCTCTCTCTCTAACTCTCTGCCTCTGCCTTGTTCCCTCTCTCTCTCTAACTCTCTGCCTCTGCCTTGTTCCCTCTCTCTCTCTAACTCTCTGCCTCTCCCTTGTTCCCTCTCTCTAACTCTCTGCCTCTCCCTTGTTCCCTCTCTCTAACTCTCTGCCTCTGCCTTGTTCCCTCTCTCTAACTCTCTGCCTCTCCCTTGTTCCCTCTCTCTAACTCTCTGCCTCTCCCTTGTTCCCTCTCTCTCTCTAACTCTCTGCCTCTTCCTTGTTCCCTCTCTCTAACTCTCTGCCTCTCCCTTGTTCCCTCTCTCTAACTCTCTGCCTCTCCCTCGTTCCCTCTCCATCTCTCTGCCTCTCCCTTGTAAGTCGCTCTGGATAAGAGCGTCTTGCTAAATGACTTAAATGTAATGTAAATGTTCCCTCTCTCTAACTCTCTGCATCTCCCTTGTTCCCTCTCTCTAGCTCTCTGCATCCCCCTTGTTCCCTCTCTCTAACTCTCTGCATCTCCCTTGTTCCCTCTCTCTAGCTCTCTGCCTCTCCCTCATTCCCTCTCTATCTCTCTGCCTCTCCCTCGTTCTCTCTCTCTATCTCTCTGCCTCTCCCTTGTTCCCTCTCTCTATCTCTCTGCCTCTCCCTTGTTCCCTCTCCCTATCTCTCTGCCCTCCCTCGTTCCCTCTCCCTATCTCTCTGCCTCTCCCTCGTTCCTCTCTCTAGCTCTCTGCCTCTCCCTTGTACTCTCTCTTGTCTCTCCCTCTCTCTCTCTCTCTGCCTCTCTCTCTCCTCTCTCTCTCTCTCTCTCTCTCTCTCTCCCTTGTTCCCTCTCTCTCTCTCTTCCTTGTTCCCTCTCTCTCTCTCCTCTCTCTCTCTCTCTCTCTCTCTTCTTGTTCCCTTGTTCCTCTCTCTTCCTTGTTCCCCTCTCTCTCTGCTCTCTCTCTGCCCCTTCCTTGTTTCCTCTCTCTCTCTCTTGCCTCTTCCTTGTTCTCTCTTTGCCTCTCCCTTGTTCCTCTCTAACTCTTCTCCTCTCTCTCTCTCTCTCTCTCTCTCTCTCTCTCTCTCTCTCTCTCTCTCTCTCTCTCTTCTCCTTGTTCCCTCTCTCTCTCTCTGCCTCTTCCTTGTTCTCTCTTTTGCCTCTCCCTTGTTCCCTCTCTCTCTCTCTGCCTCTTCCTTGTTCTCTCTTTTTGCCTCTCCCTTGTACTCTCTCTCTCTCTCTCTCTTCCTTGTTCCCTCTCTCTCTCTCGCTCTCTCTCTCTGCCCCTTCCTTGTTTCCTCTCGCTCTCTCTGCCTCTTCCTTGTTCCCTCTCTCTCTCTCGCTCTCTCTCTCTGCCCCTCCCTTGTTTCCTCTCGCTCTCTCTCTGCCTCTTCCTTGTTCCCTCTCTCTCTCTCGCTCTCTCTCTCTGCCCCTTCCTTGTTTCCTCTCGCTCTCTCTTTGCCTCTTCCTTGTTCTCTCTTTTTGCCTCTCCCTTGTACTCTCTCTCTCTCTCTCTCTCTCTCTCTCTCTCTCTCTTCCTTGTTCCCTCTCTCTCTCTCTGCCTCTTCCTTGTTTCCTCTCTCTCTCTCTCTGCCTCTTCCTTGTTCCCTCTCTCTCTCTCTCTCTGCCCCTTCCTTGTTTCCTCTCGCTCTCTCTTTGCCTCTTCCTTGTTCTCTCTTTTTGCCTCTCCCTTGTACTCTCTCTCTCTCTCTCTCTCTCTCTCTCTCTCTCTTGTTCCCTCTCTCTCTCTCTGCCTCTTCCTTGTTTCCTCTCTCTCTCTCTCTGCCTCTTCCTTGTTCCCTCTCTCTCTCTCTGCCTCTCCCTTGTACTCTCTCTCTCTCTCTCTCTCTCTCTCTCTCTCTCTCTTCCTTGTTCCCTCTCTCTCTCTGCCTCTTCCTTGTTTCCTCTCTCTCTCTCTCTCTTTGCCTCTTCCTTGCTCTCTCTCTCTCTCTCTCTCTCTCTCTCTCTCTCTCTCTCTGGCTTTAATGTTCAGAGCAATTGATCAAGCCTCTGGAGGAACAGTGGCCTGCTACAGTCTTTGATGAAGATGGAACAATAAGAAAGGGAGGAAGAGAGGGATGAAGATGGGAAGAAAGAGAGCTAACTGTGCCTGACTTGAAACAGGCAACAGATGTTGATGATCCTTTTGGAAGCAGAGCAAACGAGACAAAGCGTGCTCAGTAGACAGAGACACTGTTTGATTTATATTGAGGAACACACACCTGATTACACCTGGAACAGAGAGAGAGAGAGAGAGATAGAGGGAAAGAGAGCGGGAGAAAGAGAGAGGGAGAAAGAGAGAGGAAGAGAAAGAGAGGGAGGAGAGGGAGAGAGAAGTCGAAGCGATTGTTCTTCAATAATGTATCAGACACGGTCACACGCTCACAATTCTACGCTGTCTCACCCAAACAACTGTACACAGTCTCACACATTGACACACTAATCACAGGTGTGGAAACAAGTCCTGAAACATGCAGGATGACCAGGACCTGAGATTCAACAAGGGGAAGCTAACACCCTCACCATGCAGGAAGGGATAAACAAGTCCTGAACCACAGGAGAGACACTTGCTGAGACTTTGAAGAGAGCTGTGAAGCAACAAACAAACAAACACACACACACTTTGAGATTTTCTGCAAAGGGAGGCCATGTAACAGTCAGTTGGTTCCTCGCAGTATAAGCGTGGGTGTGTGGGTGTGTGTGTGTATGTTGTATAAGTCTGTCTCCCCCCTGATTAAATATTCATGAGCCCTCCAGCTTGAGTCACGCTGATTCGTCAGAATCTCCCACACGCACACACGCAGGCACGCACGCACGCACGCACGCACGCACGCACACACACACACACACACACACACACACACACACACACACACACACACACACACACACACACACACACACACACACACACACACACACACACACACACACACACACACACACACACAAAGTCAGTGAGGAAAGTGCAGTGCAGCACTGGAAGGAGATTGGGAGTTTGGAGATAGATGGGGAACAGGGGAGGAGAAAGAGGCCTCAGGATGACAGAGAGTGAAGGAGAAAGTGGAGGGGGGCAGAGAGGTTGGAGAGAGGGGTGTGAGTAATGGAGAGGGGAAAGGAGCAGAGAGACAGGCAGGGATGGAGTGAAGACTGGATTGAAAGGATGTAAGGGAGGAGTGAGGGGAGGAAGGGATGGAGTAATGACTAGAGGGAGCGTTATAAAGAGGGGCTGTATATCTCCTGTGGGATTCATTCATTCCAGTCTAATCAGACAGTAATTTACCACATCAGAGGAAACACCATATCCTGTATGTGTGTGTGTGTTTGTCCCTTTCTTGCAGAAGCACAGATTTCCTGCAACTGTAACTATCCCCTATATGTAGTGCAATACCATTTTACCCCCCCAAAAACTCTCTTCCCCCAACTCATTTTCTCCTCCTCCTCGCTTTTTCTTTCATTCTCTCGCTCTCTCTCCTCCGGGGTCTCTAATGTGTAAGCGCTCTGACAAAGAACCCAAAATGCATTGTTCTGGTGATCTGGCAACAAGTTCTCACAGTTTACTGCAAAATTAGACGTTCATCCACATTCTCCAAACATCAAAGTGTTTTTGTTGCTCCTGCTGCTCTGTATCATTTAGGCAATCATTCTGATTGGTTAAGGTTTGGGTTAAAACCAAAAATCAAAAACCAGTGTCTCCATCTGGGATCAAACATGCAACCTTCAGATCCAGAGGTTGGGTATCTACAACGCCTTAGCAAAAGACTACTTCTTGCCCCTTAGTGGCTGGTTTTGAAGGCATTTCCCAACGTCCACAGGCCATAGATAGACGTCCAATTTTGATGTCAATCTTGAACGACCTGGCTGGATCTGGACAGAGCCACAGACCCTCTGGTAATCTGACACACACACACACACACACACACACACACACACACACACACACACACACACACACACACACACACACACACACACACACACACACACACACACACACACACACACACACACACACACACACACACAAACAGCGACATAACAAAAGAGAAAGTGGGATGAGGAGAAAGGGGTAGTGGGTGAGTGTGAGCACAATAAGAGAGAGTTCTCCTCTCATAGACTACACAGGATCAGTGTAGTCACCTGGGAATGAGCTTTTAACACTGAGATAATACATTGCTGCACACACGTGCATGCACACACAAACTCACACACAGATTTGTAGTGTAACAGCCGAGGGTTAGAGAGTGAAGTAGGGGTGATTTATATCCTGTATCTGTCTGCAGAAATGATGCTGAACAAAGATGTGGTCTCACACAAACACAGAGAGAGAGAGAGAGAGAGAGAGAGAGAGAGAGAGAGAGAGAGAGAGAGAGAGAGAGAGAGAGAGAGAGAGAGAGAGAGAGAGGGAGAGAGAGAGAGAGAGAGAGAGAGAGAGAGAGAGAGAGAGAGAGAGAGAGAGAGAGAGAGAGAGAGAGAGAGAGAGAGAGAGAGAGAGAGAGAGAGAGAGAGAGAGAGAGAGAGAGAGAGAGAGAGAGAGAGAGAGAGAGAGAGAGAGAGAGAGAGAGAGAGAGAGAGAGAGAGAGACTCATTGAGCATAACTTGACAGCTGTAGAACATGAAAAGGCACTCAATACTGTCCTTCATATTTTATACAGACATGGTTATACAGTGTATATACACTGAGTGTACACTTTTGCCCTCAGAACAGCCTCAGTTCGTCTGAGCATGGACTCAACAAGGTCCACACCTTTCACATTTTCCTTCACGAGGAAAATTCCAACCATCACGTTAACATCCCAGAATTCTCGTTCAAACCGGAAATGCTATTTAAAAGCATATAATACCAGCGGGGGAAAATAGGACATGATTATAACACTGATATGGACAAATATGGACTGGAATCTATGTGTTGTATTTGTCACATTGGAATCAACTCAAAGTTCTGTCAAAGTCACCACACTATTTCATTCATTTGGTCTAGTTTTAAATGTCAACAAGCTCTCACAGTCTCACTGCAGAATAATACGTTTTTCCAGTTTTCTCCAAGCATCACATTTTGAAGTCGCTCCAAACATCACATTTCGATGTGTTTGGGATGAAACAACCCATTTGGAAGTTGCAAAAAGGAGTGTTTATCACAGAGATGGAAAATGCGACCCTTGGAGACAGAGCTTGCGGATTACACCCATCCACAACACCCTAGCAGAACCCCAGCCTACTTGTGGTAGCTCCTGTACTTAGGCAAACAGCTTCCACATGAGCTCTAAAATTTTAGGAATATTTGACACACAGAAACAACTATATGGTTAACTAAGGGATTCATTCTAACTGGGTTAAGTTAATGGTTAAAGTTTGAGACAAACTAAGGCATTCATTCTAACTGGGTTAGCTTTGAGACACAGAAACAACTATATGGTTAACTAATTCATTCTAACTGGGTTAAGTTAATGGTTAAAGTTTGAGACACAGAAACAACTATATTCTAACTGACAATGGTTAAAGTTTGAGACACAGAAACAACTATATGGTTAACTAAATTCATGGGATTTCCAACTATAATGGTTAAAGTTTGACACACAGAAACAACTATATGGTTAACTAAGGGATTCATTCTAACTGGGTTAAGTTAATGGTTAAAGTTTGAGACACAGAAACAACTATATGGTTAACTAAGGCATTCATTCTAACTGGGTTAAGTTAATGGTTAAAGTTTGAGACACAGAAACAACTCTAGAGTTAACTTCAGGCCTTCATTCCGATTGGTTAACATTTCAGGCATTAATTCAGATTGGTTAAAACAAGGATTAAGGTTTAGGGACAGGGTTAAAACATAAACATAACTCCACAGTTAAGTTTAGTCAGCGATTAAGACTCACTTTGTTGACTTACTTTGGACAGATGGCGCAGTGGTCTAAGCAGCACACTCCTGCTCCATAGACTTTGGGTTCAATCCCAGCTCCGGGCACTTTTTTTGCCCCTAGTGGATGGTTTTGACAGCGTCTCACGAAGTCCTGGGGACCTGCAAAAACATTAAAGTTTGACTTGAATCTGGACTGATCTCTGTAAATGCCTAAAATACGGTGCATTTGGAAAGTATTCAGACCCCTCGATTTTTTCCACATTTTGTTACGATACAGCCTTTTCCTCATCAACCTATACACAATTCCACATAATGACAAAGCAAAACAGGTTTTTAGACATTTTTGCAAATTCAATAAAAATACAAAACTGAAATACCTTATTTACATGTATTCAGACCCTTTGATATGAGACCCGAAATTGAGGTCAGGTGCATCCTGTTTCCGTTGATCATCCTTGAGATGTTTCTACAACTTGATTGGAGTCCACCTGTGGTAAATTAAATTGATTGGACATGATTTGGAAAGGTACACACCTGTCTATATAAGGTCCCACAGTTGACAGTGCATATCAGAGCGACAACCAAGCCAGGAGGTTGAATGAATTGTCTGTAGAGCTCCGAGACAGGATTGTGTCGAGGCACTGATCTGGGGAAGGGTACCAAAACATTTCTGCAGTATTGAAGGTCCCTAAGAACACAATGGCCTCCATCATTCTTATATGGAATAAATTTGGAACCACCAAGACTCTTCCTAGAGCTGGCCACATGGTCAAACTGAGCAATCGGGGGAGAAGGGCCTTGGTCAGGAAGGTGAACAAGAACTCGATGGTCACTCTGCCAGAGCTCCAGAGTTCATCTGTGGAGATGGGAGAACCTTCCAGAAGGACAACCATCTCTGCAGCACTCCACCAATCAGGCCTTTATGGTAGAGTGGCCAGATGGAAGCCACTACTCAGTAAAAGGTACATGACAGCCTGCTTGGAGTTTGCCAAAAAAAAAACTAATGGACTCTGAGGCCATGAGAAACAAGATTCTCTGTTCTGATTAAACCAAGAATGAACTCTTTGGCCTGAATGCCAATCGGCACATCTGGAGGAAACCTGGCACCATCCCTACGGTGAAGCATGGTGGTGGCAGCATCATGCTGTGGGGATGTTTTTCAGCAGCAGGGTCTATTAGATTAGACAGGATTGAGGGAAAGATGAACGGAGCAAAGTACAGAGAGATCTTTGATGAAAACCTGTCCACAGCTCTCAGAACCTCAGACTAGACTGAAGCTTCACCTTCCAACAGGACATCGACCCTAAGCACACAGACAAGACAATACAGGAGTGGCTTCGGGACAAGTCTCTGAATGTCCTTGAGTGGCCCAGCCAGAGCCCAGACTTGAACCTGATTTAACATCTCTGGAGAGGCCTGAAAATAGCTCTGCAGTGACGTTCCCCATCCAACCTGACAGAACTTGAGAGGATCTGCAGAGAAGAATGGGAGAAACTCCCCAAATACAGGTGTGCCAAACTTGTAGCGTCATACCCAAGAAGACTTGAGGCTGTAATCACTGCCAAAAGTGCTTCAACAAAGTCCTGAGTAAAGGGTCTGAATACTTCTTTAAATGTAGTATTTCAGTTTTTTTATTTTGAATAAATTTGCAACAAATTCTAAAAACCTATTTTTGCTTTGTCATTATGGGGTATAGTGTGTAGATGAATGAAGGGAAATAATAATATATAATATATAATATAATAATATAATATTATAACTATTGAATCCATTCTAGAGTAAAAGGCTGTACTGTAAAAACTCCACAGGATAAAGTCAAGGGGTCTGAATACTTTCCCGACTGCATCGTATGTGGTTGTTAGCCTACAGCCTAGGGAAAAAAAGGACATTTGTTTTAGCTTACCTTTGACAGAAAGATATCAGACGGCTTCAGTTGGCCCTTTTCTCTTCACTTTCACCTGGCTATGGGCGTCTCGGAAGGTTGTGGTGCTTAACTGTATGCTGACCCGCCTATTGTGGCGACTTATGATGTATCCTGAATATGCAGCATACATTGCAACATATCTGAAATATACAGTAAACCAGTGGGTAGCTTATATCTTTATATGGCCATGAATAAAATCATTGCAGTGTAGGTTTAGGGAGTATGAAATGGTGGGCAGAGAAGCTCATTAATAAACACACACACGCGTACACACACACCCATCAGTGCATGTTTAGAGGACATGTAACTATGGGGAGCAGAGCCTATTAATTCCAGAGAGATCAATCCACATTCAAGTCGAAATTTGCCAGTTTTACGTCCCCCCAGGACGTTGAGACACCCTCAAAACCGAATGAACAGAAGACAACTGCACCAACCACCCAAATTGAGTTAGCAAGGTAAGTCTTGATTAATTGCTAAACCTAACCATGGATTTGTTTTTCTGTTCATACTTTATCTCAAACATTAATCATTAACCTAACCAAATGGAATGAATACTTGAAGTTAATTAGTCATATCCCAAATCTTAATCCTTAACTTGACCAATCGGAATTCATGCCTGAATTGTTATCCAATTGAAATGAATGCCTGAAGTTAACCCTAGAGTTGTTTCTGTAGCCCAAACCTTAACCCTTTACACTGTCGGAATGAATGCCTTAACTTAACCGTAGAGTTGTTTCTGTAGCCCAAACCTTAACCCTTTACACTGTCGGAAGGAATGCCTTAACTTAACCGTAGAGTTGTTTCTGTAGCCCAAACCTTAACCCTTTACACTGTCGGAAGGAATGCCTTAACTTAACCGTAGAGTTGTTTCTGTGCCTAATATACTCACTGGGTATTGAACTGCCATAGCACAGTGGTCTGAGCAGTGCACTCTGGCTCCGAGCATCACGATTTCACACCTAGTGCTAGGTAGTCATTTTTCAGTTTTTTTTTGTTGAGCGCAGATGAAGGCATATAACGTCGTTCTCAGCACCTTTTCAAACGTCCAAAATTGCATTGTGTTTCTAGTGATCAGTCTGCCCGCACACCCACAGACCCAGTCTCAAACACACACACACATACACCAAGGGCCAACTCGCTCTCTCTCTCTCTTTCTCTCTCTTTCTCATTGAGCCGTCTCAGTCGGTGCTGCTACAATGCCTCCATCCTAAAAGGACTGTAAAACAAAGGTCAGAAACACCAGAAACCCTGGGTGCTGGTAGTGAGGGTGGGCTTATCGAAGCGGACCAGTTGGTGTTCGTTAGAGGTGCAAGTGGAGCGTGTAAATGTGTGTGTGTGTGTGGGTGTGTGTGTAAAGTTGGCATTCTGTGGAAATCAATCTAAATATGCCTTCCAGCCATACAGCATATTTTTATGCAATTTCACCACATCATTTGCCTCACATTACCAAAAGAATAGTGTTTAAATTTGTTGCCAAGAATGTACTATTACGGCAGACAGAGAGCGGGAGAGAAACAGACAGACAGAGAGCGGGAGAGAAACAGACAGACAGAGAGCGGGAGAGAAACAGACAGACAGAGAGCGGGAGAGAAACAGACAGACAGAGAGCGGGAGAGAAACAGACAGACAGAGAGCGGGAGAGAAACAGACAGACAGAGAGCGGGAGAGAAACAGACAGACAGAGAGCGGGAGAGAAACAGACAGACAGAGAGCAGGAGAGAAACAGACAGACAGAGAGCAGGAGAGAAACAGACAGACAGAGAGCGGGAGAGAAACAGACAGAGAGCGGGAGAGAAACAGACAGACAGAGAAAGTGAGGAAGAGGAGAAGGAGAGCAGAACAGTCTATGCCACAGACAGACATTAGGATTAAATGAATGTTCTTCGCTCCTTCTCCTCTTCCTCAGTAACTACCTCTAAGGTATTTTACAGCCTGGCAGAGTTAAGAGGCTTTCACTGCACAGGGAGGATATCTGCTGTTCAATAACTACACACACACACACACACACACACACACACACACACACACACACACACACACACACACACACACACACACACACACACACACACACACACACACACACACACACACACACACACACACACACACACACACACACACACACACACACACACACACACACACACACACACACACACACACACACACACACACACACACACACACACACACACAAGACAAACCTCTGTCTGCTGAATACCACAAGGCTTACTGTCAGTCATGGAAATATTAAGTGGATCTGGTGGTGTTGGTGGGGCAGGGTATTATTCTAATATAATATGATAGGAGGGGGGTGCTGGTATGTTTCGGAACTATGTGGAACTGTAGGATATCAGACCAAAACCCACAAAGCCACAGACTGTAGATGGAGATAGATAACAAATGGCTTTTTCAGATTAGAGAGGAGAGAGATGAGGAGGAGAAGGGGGAAAGAGGAGGAGAGGGGGATACTGACACTGAGATAGTCATGGCGATGAACTAATGACTGCACACACACACTCACACACACATACACGCTGTGATGAGGACCAGATTGACAGCGATGTGTTAGAACGATACCGCAGAGCATCACATTAACTAGCCCACCTCAGAGAGAGAGAGAGAGAGCGAGAGAGAGGAGAGAAGAGAGGGAGGAGAGAGAGAGAGAGAGTGAGAGAGAGGAGAGAAGAGAGGGAGGAGAGAGAGAGAGAGAGATAGAGACTTCTTAGAGTGAGAGGAGAGAAGAGGGGAGTTGGTCAGAGAGAGATGGAGAGAGAGAGAGAGAGAGAAGAGAGAGAAGAGAGAGAGAGAGAGAACGAGAGGGAGGAGAGAGAGAGAGAGAGAGAGTTAGAGGAGAGAAGAGAGAAGGAATAGAGAGAGAGAGAGAGAGGAGAGAAGAGAGGGAGGAGAGAGAGAGAGAGAGAGAGAGAGTGAGAGGAGAGAAGAGAGGGAGGAGAGAGAGAGAGAGAGGAGAGAAGAGAGGGAGGAGAGAGAGAGAGAGAGTGAGAGAGAGGAGAGAAGAGAGGGAGGAGAGAGAGAATATGTGCCTCATAGGATATGGAATTACAGCACTAGAATGGACATAACACTTCTTATGACAGTATAAAAGGGCGTTGGTCAACCATGGTCAGCCATTGCTGTGATAAGACTGAATCTGAAGATTATGTGAACGTTTGGTTTATTAGCTAGCTAGCCAGTTTTAGTGGAGTGATACCACTAATTTTTCAAATGAATATGCCAGTATGCCAACATCCTTACAAACAATATAGTGAATCCCCAGCCAGACACTGGCTGAATTCAGTTCATGATTGGACAGACAAGTTGTAAATGCAACAAGTACTGATATTGTATCATATTTTAACACACAGATTTTTACAGAAAACAAACACTGAGCCATTTATGGTCTGTTTACATACTGTATATTTTATTTATACAGAACATGTGTTTAAAATGTGTATAAATTGTATTTTTTATTCCATTATTATTTTGGGTTGACATTATTTCTATGGCACAATTTCTGAAATATCATGTCTTACTTTTATTATCCTGCATCAGTAAAGCCTTGTTCACATTATCCACGAGCAATCCCTTATGTTGTGCCAGATGCATTTCAATGGGGACATCAGGAACGGAGTGGAATCGCAACGGCTCCTTGTGGTTGAAGGTTCTGTTGCGAGACGGACGCCGCACACTTTAAAATATGTCCAAACTTCACGTCGTCTTCAGTCCAGACAGAGTAGCTGTCTAAGCTAGCTGCTCAGTGCAGTGTAGTGTCACCTAGCTTGACTTGCTAGGAAGTTATAGCAAGTCAGTGCAGTGTAGTGCAGTGCCACCTAGCTTGACTTGCTAGGAAGTTATAGCAAGTCAGTGCAGTGCAGTGCCACCTAGCTTGACTTGCTAGGAAGTTATAGCAAGTCAGTGCAGTGCAGTGCAGTGCCACCTAGCTTGACTTGCTAGGAAGTTATAGCAAGTCAGTGCAGTGCAGTGCAGTGCCACCTAGCTCAGTGCAGTGAGTGCAGTGCCACCTAGCTTGACTTGGAAGTTATAGCAAGTCAGTGCAGTGCAGTGCAGTGTCACCTAGCTTGACTTGCTAGGAAGTTATAGCAAGTCAGTGCAGTGCAGTGCAGTGCAGTGTCACCTAGCTTGACTTGCTAGGAAGTTATAGCAAGTCAGTGCAGTGCAGTGCAGTGCCACCTAGCTTGACTTGCAAGTCAGTGCAGTGCAGTGCAGTGTCACCTAGCTTGAAGTCAAGTCAGTGCAGTGCAGTGCAGTCCCACCTAGCTTGACTTGCTAGGAAGTTATAGCAAGTCAGTGCAGTGCAGTGCAGTGTCACCTAGCTTGACTTGCTAGGAAGTTATAGCAAGTCAGTGCAGTGCAGTGCAGTGTCACCTAGCTTGACTTGCTAGGAAGTTATAGCAAGTCAGTGCAGTGCAGTGCAGTGCCACCTAGCTTGACTTGCTAGGAAGTTATAGCAAGTCAGTGCAGTGTAGTGTCACCTAGCTTGACTTGCTAGGAAGTTATAGCAAGTCAGTGCAGTGCAGTGCCACCTAGCTTGACTTGCTAGGAAGTTATAGCAAGTCAGTGCAGTGCAGTGCCACCTAGCTTGACTTGCTAGGAAGTTATAGCAAGTCAGTGCAGTGCAGTGCCACCTAGCTTGACTTGCTAGGAAGTTATAGCGAGTCAGTGCAGTGCAGTGCCACCTAGCTTGACTTGCTAGGAAGTTATAGCAAGTTGAGGAAAAAGTCTCTGAATGAAACATGTTTTATAATCAACTGAAATAATATGTTTTTCATGTCTTGAATGAAAATGTCATTTTTTGCAATCTCCCCAAATAAATGTGATCTCTGACGAGACTCTCCTCCATATTGTCTTGCATTGTAAAACCCTATCCTATGCTCCAGTAGCGGAATGAGATTGCATGAAGTTGACATACGGCGTAATGAAATACGTCACGATGTAAACGGGGCATAACAGCAGGAAATGCATAACCTATGCCTCTACTGCCATTCCAGTTAGACTGACTTGGATTTTTCCCTGACCAATATGGCCGCCAAATGTTTATGACATAGCCCTTCTAGTAATGTAATAGGATCCCTATGATGTGCCCCTCTATTCATTAGGGTTAGAGCAGAGAGCTCTAATGAAATCTCCTCAATAAAACTCCCTGGGCGCCTCTCCTCCATCAGGCTGTTATACTGCTGGAGGGAGGCAGTGAGGGAGTGATGGAGGGAGGGAGGGCTGAGAGTATTTTGCCGTGTATGGTTGTAGAGTTGAGGTAGTTTCTGTGCTGTCTATTCAGCACCACGGACAGTTCCTGTACACTCACATTCTGCTGAACAATGCAACATTGTGTCCATGTGTACCTGTGCGTGTGTGTGCGTGTGTGTGTGTGTGTGTGTGTGTGTGTGTGTGTGTGTGTGTGTGTGTGTGTGTGTGTGTGTGTGTGTGTGTGTGTGTGTGTGTGTGTGTGTGTGTGTGTGTGTGTGTGTGTGTGTGTGTGTGTGTGTGTGTGTTAGCACATTTATGTGTGTATGGAGCCCCACAGTAGCCCAATTAAGGTTTGATCAGATTGGAGAAATCTATTTGTGGAAGCAGAGTTGTGACTACGTGAGATGACTGCTGAAAAACACCCAGAGCCCACTGCAAGAGGAAGGGAGAGAGAGAGAAAGACAGGGAGAAAGACAGAAAGGACAGCAAGAGAGAAGACAGGTTAAGGCTAAGGGGTAAGCAATTAGCTAGAGGTAAGTGAAGTGAAGTGTGTGTGTGTGTGTGTGTGTGTGTGTGTGTGTGTGTGTGTGTGTGTGTGTGTGTGTGTGTGTGTGTGTGTGTGTGTGTGTGTGTGTGTTTGTTTGCGTGCGAGCGTGTGTGTTGTGACGGCCCTGAATTTTTCTGAACCGTCTCAGTGCAGCTCCTTCCAATAGGGCGCTTTCCCTTTAATTCCCAATTAAATAGCCAGCATCAGCTGCACGAAAGTGGGGTTGTGATGGAGACGTGCATGAGGATGTGTTCAACCCTCAGTTCCGAAGCTTCTCGATTCCGTTTGTTTTGTTGCCGTTAAACGTGTGTTTTGTAGCTTAAGAGAGTTTACCCAGGATCGGATCCACTCTTTGCGTCCCTGGACTACACCTCTCCGTTCTTCGTGGCCTTTCTCCGCTGGAGATCTATTGGCGGATTGGATTGTCTGACTGACCGACTGACTACCACCTTTTTGTATACGGTATTTCATTTGTTTGGATGTGATGTATACTGTGATTTATGTAGTTAGTTGTAGTTGAGGACTTAATTAAGAGTTGATCCGCTTTAAAGTTCTGTGGTAAAGTAATTGTTATATTGATTGTATGTTTAGTACTGGGTTTACGCTACACTGAATGAACGGACAAACATCGCGTGACAAAAGTCACTTGAGTTCACTGAACTCCTTTACCGGGCTGGACTCTTTTAGGCCCGAGGTACAGGACATTTCTGGAGGAACCAGAACTCATTGTGATATTATTATATGTGTGTGTGTAATCATTGTTGTTGCTAATACAACCCACGCAACAGAATATAGTTGTTTTTGAAGTTCTTTTCAATGTTTTAAGGGTTTATGAAAAGTTTATGTCCATCCTGACTTTTACATACGTCCTTTGTATTGGTGTAGACTTGACGGACCAGATGGGACTCATTCCCACCCAAACTAAAAGGAGAAACCAATGTTTTCTCTGGTAGGCACAACCTACCTGGCACCCCTATAAATAATAACCTCAAGTCAAAACCGTTACAGTATGTGTGCGTGCGTCTCTCTCAGAGCATTAGCAGGGCTGTGACTGAGCCTTATTATAGAGCAGAAAGATTCATTAATCTCAGAAAGACACAACAAACAAACATACTTGTACTCAAACATGCACACACACAATAATTGGCGAGACTAGGAGATCAATGTAGTCCAGCCATTGGATGCAGTGCGTGTGTCCATGTGTGTGTGTCCATGTGTGTGTGATGTCCTAACAGCACTGTTGGGGCCAGGGCCATTAGCGCCTCCTGTTTGTGTCTGGGCCTGCAGAGAGGTGAACATACACACGCCTGCCAGGCTCACCCCTGACCCAGCCACGGCTAATTAACAGTCTGTGTGTGTGTGTGAGGGGGGGTCCACCCTGTGTTGGCCGGTGCCCAAGATTTACCCTGGCCTGGAGGGAGGAAGGCCTTAGAGAATGACTGGTGGAGCCAAGCTCACTGCTGGCACTGTACAGTAATACCCCACCCTGCAGAGCGATATAACAGTATAGGGCATCAGAAATACACACAGACCCAATCGTATAATCTCTGTTAATATATAATGATATAAACCCTTGTAGGAGTATCTGTTGATCAAACATAGTTATCTCTGTCGTCATAGTGTTAATCACTGTAGTGTCCACACAGATCCCACTGTTGGTTCTGTTACAGAGTTGAGAAAGAGACAGAGAGAGAGAGAGAGAGAGAGAGAGAGAGAGAGAGAGAGAGAGAGAGAGAGAGAGAGAGAGAGAGAGAGAGAGAGAGAGAGAGAGAGAGAGAGAGAGAGAGAGAGAGAGAAGAGAGAGAGAGAGAGAAAAGTAGAGGTAGAGAACCTGCACCAGAGGTACATGGGAAATATCACCTTAGAACCTCAATCATC
>NC_068446.1:20707976-20722976 GCF_023373465.1 Oncorhynchus keta
AGTCTGTGTCACCTGGTCAGTCTGTGTCACCTGGTCAGTCTGTGTCACCTGGTCAGTCTGTGTCACCTGGTCAGTCTGTGTCACCTGGTCAGTCTGTGTCACCTGGTCAGTCTATGTCACCTGGTCAGTCTGTGTCACCTGGTCAGTCTGTGTCACCTGGTCAGTCTATGTCACCTGGTCAGTCTGTGTCACCTGGTCAGTCTGTGTCATGGAAAGAGCAGCTGTTCCCAATGTGTTGCGCACTCCGTGTCGTCTACCAGTCTAACTGTCTATCCTGCCCTCTATCCACCATTCATGGTGACAATGTTGGTAGGTGGTTTGTTCATCCGGGTGGATCGTTTGTCCAGATCTGCAATAGAGGGTCTAGCAGTCAATCAATCAATCAATCAATCATACCACACATAAAATCATTCAAAGCTGCACTCATTTTCTATGTGAATCCAGAAGAACAAATATAGCTGATCGGCAGAGGCCAGGTGCATCATTGTGTTTGGGGGGAAAAAGCTCCCCTGTAGATCTTGTTAAGGTACAACACAATTATCCTACCTAGACTAGCCTACAACACCACAACGCAATGACTAATTGAGTACAACATTCTACTCTAGACTGCAGGGACAATGCAGATAGAAGTGTATGTTACTACACTTCTATCTACAACCACAATACATTGTTAGACTAGACAGATGAGAAATCGCAGTAGGAAATTACTGTATAACTCCCAGAGGAAACATAGAGTGCTGGGCCTACAGGGGGACTAGAATGAGCTACTTTAGAAGATGTGCTAGCTTCTCATTTGGTTATGAGATGAGATTAGATGAGGTGTGTTGGCATAGCGACTGTCTGAGGCTCATCTCTCCCAGCTGTGATAACGAGGTTGAGACCAGAACCTGAGAGGTTCAGCTGATGACTTACAGCACACTGACAACGCACTCATCTCAATGCATAATAACACCCGCCATATAAAAATATACACACACACACACACCTTGACTTCAACCCCCACCCTACTATTGCCCCAAAACTGACACCACACCACACCCCCAAACCCCACAGCAAGAATTCTCCTAGTTTTTCCCTTCACGTCTCAAACCTCCTCCCATCTATCTTGCTCCGATCTTTGTCCGCCCCCCCACACTTCCACACACACATCCCTAGCGACACACACACACACACACACACACACACACACACAACACACCAGACGACACACACAATATGCCCCACGCTATTAATGATATACACCGATTCTCAGGACTCCCATTCTCAAGTCTGCCTCTTACATGGAAACATAACAAGTGTGAAATGAGAACGGTGACCAAAAAAATAACATCAGAACACAAACACACATGTCAGAATAAAAGCCTACAGGGAGATGGAAGCCTAATTGAAAAGCTTCTTCCTTTCTGCATTATAAAATGCAGCAGGCAGCAGAGGGGAGAGACACAATACAAGGAATTCAAAGATGTTGGTGTGTGTCTGCACACACTCACAAGTAACTGCTGTCACGACAACGATCACGACAACTACACACAAAAAAAAGAAACGTCCCTTTTTCAGGACCCTGTCTTTCAAAGATAATTTGTAGAAATCCAAATAACTTCACAGATCTTCATTGTAAAGGGTATAAACACTGTTTCCCATGCTTGTTCAAGGAACCATAATTAATTAATGAACATGCACCTGTGGAACGGTCGTTAAGACACTAACAGCTTACAGACGGTAGGAAATTACGATCACAGTTATGAAAACTTAGGACACTAAAGAGGCCTTTCCACTGACTCTGAAAAACACCAATAGAAAGATGCCCAGGGTCCCTGCTCATCTGCGTGAACGTGCGTTAAGCATGCTGCAAGGAGGCATGAGGACTACAGATGTGGCCAGGGCAATAAATAGCAATGTCCG
This sequence comes from Oncorhynchus keta, assembly GCF_023373465.1. Classification (NCBI taxonomy): domain Eukaryota; kingdom Metazoa; phylum Chordata; class Actinopteri; order Salmoniformes; family Salmonidae; genus Oncorhynchus; species Oncorhynchus keta. The sequence continues at coordinate 20,709,879 of NC_068446.1, forward strand.
TACTGTGAGACACCTAAGACAGCGCTATAAGGAGACCGGACAGACAGCTGATCGTCCTCGCAGTGGCAGACCACCTGTAACAACATCTGCACAGGATCGGTACCAAACATCACACCTGCAGGACAGGTAGAGGATGGCAACAACAACTGCCTGAGTTACACCAGGAACACATAATCCCTCCATCAGTGCTCAGACTGTCCGCAATAGGCTGAGAGAGGCTGGACTAATGGTTTGTAGGCCTGTTGTAAGGCAGGTCCTCACCAGACATCACCGGCAACAATGTCGCCTATGGACACAAACCCACCGTCGCTGGACCAGACAGGACTGGCAAAAAGTGCTCTTCACTGACGTCACGGTTTTGTCTCACCAGGGGTGATGGTCGGATTCGCGTTTATCGTTGAAGGAATGAACGTTACTCTGAGGCCTGTACTCTGGAGTGGGATGGATTTGGAGGTGGAGGGTCCGTCATAGTCTGGGGCGGTGTGTCACAGTATCATCAGACTGAACTTGTTGTCATTACAGGCAATCTTAACGCTGTGCGTTACAGGGAAGACATCCTCCTCCCTCATGTGATACCCTTCCTGCAGGCTCCTCCTGACATGCAGGCTCCTGACTCCTTCCTGCAGCCTCCTCCTGACATGACCCTCCAGCATGACAATGCCACCAGCCATACTGCTCGTTCTGTGCGTGATTTCCTGCAAGACAGTAATGTCAGTGTTCTGCCATGGCCAGCGAAGAGCCCAGATCTCAATACCATTGAGCACGTCTGGGACCTGATGGATCGGAGGGTGAGGACTAGGGCCATTCCCCCTAGAAATATCTGGGAACTTGCAGGTGCCTTGGCGGAAGAGTGGGGTAACATCTCAAAGCAAGAACTGGCAAATCCGGTGCAGTCCATGAGGAGGAGATGCACTGCAGGACTTAATGCAGCTGGTGGCCACACCACCAGATACTGACCGTTACTTTTGATACCCCCCTTCAGGGACATATTATTCAATTTCTGTTAGTCACATGTCTGTGGAACTTGTTCAATTTATGTCTCAGTTGGTGAATCTTGTTATTTTTATAAAAATATTTACACGTTAAGTTTGCTGAAAATAAACGCAGTTGACAGTGAGAGGACGTTTCTTCTTTTGCTGAGTTTAGCTCTCACAGTCTCACGTCAGAATTAGACGTTCATCCATGTTTCGCAAGTATCACATTTTCAAGGGGTTAAGTTAGGGTTAGGGTTAAGTTTAGGCTTTAACTCCAAAATCTTAAGGTTAGGCACTAACTCTGAATGGTTAAGGTTAGGCACTAACTCTGAATGGTTAAGGTTTAGGATAGGCTTAAAACAAAAATCTCAAAAACAACTTTTTATCACTGGATTCGAACTTTGGAATCAGAGGCAGATGCTTAACCGAAGCAAAAAACGAAACCTACTTGAAGGTAACAGCACTCACTGCGGCCCTACTGGACGGTTTCCACGTCACCTCTGCAGACATGGATGGACATCGAAAAGTGGCTTGTATCACAGGTGACACGACTGATCACAAAGTCTTCATCCTCCCTCCCTTCCTTCCTCATCATCCCTCCAGACAGAGTTCAATCCCATTATTTATAATGAGATGCAAATGAGATGCACATCCAGGTCAGGGGTGGGGCCAGCCAGAGGGACTCTGTCTGATGTCGGCATTCTGAAGAGAACCAACGCCCCGAGACCTGTGTGTGTGTGTGTGTGTGTGTGTGTGTGTGTGTGTGTGTGTGTGTGTGTGTGTGTGTGTGTGTGTGTGTGTGTGTGTGTGTGTGTGTGTGTGTGTGTGTGTGTGTGTGTGTGTGTGTGTGTGTGTGTGTTGTTTTGATCTAATTCCAGACATTGATTTCAGTAATACTACTGCAATACAACTCACTGTAATATGCCGACTACAACAATGTTCAGCTCAGAATAGCCCAACCAGTCCTCTGTTCAGCGTCAAATAGAGACAGAGAGAGAAAGAGAGAGAGAGACAGAGAGAGGGAAAGAGAGCGAGAGACAGAGAGAGGGAAAGAGAGAAAGAGAGAGAGATGGAGAGAGAGAGGGAAAGGGCTAGAGGGAGTGTGAGAGAGAAAGAGAGAGAGAGGGTAAAGGATGAAGCTGAGATAGTGTGAGATAGAGAGGGAGGGAGAGGGAGGGAGTCAAGGGGAAGCTGGTAGCACGGCTGTTGACAAGAGAAAAATACACCTTTTAGAAAGAAATAAACCTTCACCTCTTTTCTGCTGCATTCTGCCTGACAAAACACCCAAATGTCTCTCGCTCACATACCGCTGAGAGAGAGAGAGAGAGAGAGAGAGAGAGAGAGAGAGAGAGAGAGAGAGAGAGAGAGAGAGAGAGAGAGAGAGAGAGAGAGAGAGAGAGAGAGAGAGAGAGAGAGAGAGAAACCGGGAGAGAGAGAGAGATAGTGAGCAAGAGGGCGAGAGACAGACAGCAGCAATCTGCTTCTCTGACATCATTGGTGAAACGCTGTCTGTAATTGACTGCTCGCTACATCTCCTCTTTGACCTGCTACACACACACACACACACACACACACACACACACACACACCCCCTCACACACACACACACACACACACACACACACACACACACACACACACACACACACACACACACACACACACACACACACACACACACACACACCCCTGCCTCTGCAGCAGATCTGTAAAAGGAGTTCAAGTACATACAGGCCTATCTGTACGTGTCAGAGCTGGTGAGGCAGAGACTCTTCTCGTCATGTTTTCACCTCTCTTTCACTCTCTTGCTCTCATCTCTCTTCAACTATCTTCCTCTCTCAATTCAATTCAAGGGGCTTTATTGGCATGGGAAACACATGTTAACTTTGCCAAAACAAGTGAAGTAGATAATAAACAAAAGTGAAATAAACAATCAAAAGTAACAGTAAACATTACACTCACAAAGTTTCCAAAAGAATAAAGACTATTTAAATGTCATATTATGTGCAAATAGTTCAAGTACAAAAGGGAAAAGCAATAAACATTAATGTGGGTTGTATTTACAATGGTGTTTGTTCTTCACTGGTTGCCCTTTTCTTGTGGCAACAGGTCACAAATCTTGCTGCTGTGATGGCACACTGTGGTATTTCACCCAGTAGATATGGGAGTTGATCAAAATTGGGTTTGTTTTTTAATTATTTTTGGATCTGTGTAATCTGAGGGAAATATGTGTCTCTAATATGGTCATAGATTTGGCAGGAGGTTAGGAAGTGCATCTCAGTTTCCACCTCATTTTGTGGGCAGTGTGCACATAGCCTGTCTTCTCTTGAGAGCCAGGTCTGCCTACGGCGGCCTTTCTCAATAGCAAGGCTATGCACACTGAGTTTGTATGTAGTCAAAGCTTTCCTTAAGTTTGGGTCGGTCACAGTGGTCATTCTGATGGCTTTGTTATGGAAGGTTTGGGAATCGCTTCCTTTTAGGTGGTTGAGAATTGAACGTCTCTTTTCTGGATTTTGATCATTAGTGGGTATCGGCCTAATTCTGCTCTGCATTATTTGGTGTTCTACATTGTACACAGGATATTTTTGCAGAATTCTGCATGCAGAGTCTCAATTTGGTGTTTGTCCCATTTTGTGAATTCTTGGTTGGTAAGCGGACCCCAGACCTCACAACCTTAAAAGGCAATGAGTTCTATAATTGATTCAAGCATTTTTAGTCAGATCTGTAAAGAAGAAGATCTAGGTGCTGCTCTAGGTGCCTCCTTCGTTGGGGACAGAAGCACCAGATCATCAGCGAACCGTAGACATTTGACTTCAGATTCAAGTATCACATTTATTTATAAAGCCCTTCTTATATCGGTCGATGTCACAAAGTGCTGTACAGAAACCCAGCCTAAAACCTCAAACAGCAAGCAATTCAGGTGTAGAAGCACGGTGAGGCCGGGTGCTCTGCAGACTGTTCTCGTCAATTTGTTGATATATGTTGAAGAGGGTGGGGCTTAAGCTGCATCCCAGTCTCATCCCAAGGCCCTGTGGAAATACATATTGTGTTTTTTGCCAATTTTAACTGCACACTTGTTGTTTGTGTACATGGAGTTTATAATGTTTTTCCCCCAACACCACTTGTATAGCCAAATTGAGTCAAATGAAATCAACAAAGCATGAGAAGACTTTGCCTTTGTTTTGGTTTGTTTGTTTGTCAATTAGGGTGTGCAGGTTGAATGCATGGTCTGTTGTATGGTAATTTGGTAAAAATCCAATTTGACATTTGCTCAGTACATTGAGTGGGCTATTAATGATAATGCAGAGAATTTTCCCAAGGTTGCTGTTGACGCATATCTCACAGTAGTTATTGAGGTCAAATTTGTCTGCTCTTTTGTGGATTGGGGTGATCAGTCCTTGGTTCCAAATATTTGGGAATATTCCAGAGCTAATGACGATGTTAAATAGTTTAAGTATAGCCAATTGGAATTTGTGGTCTGTATATTTATCATTTCATTGAGGATACCATCAACACCACAGGCCTTTTTGTGCTGGAGGGTTTGTATTTTGTGCTTTAGTTCATTCAATGTAATTGGAGAACCCAGTGGATTATTGTAGTCTTTAATAGTTGATTCTAAGATTTGTATTTGATCATGTATATGTTTTTGCTGTTTTGTTCTTTGTTCTGGGGCCAAAAAGACTGGAGAAGTGGTTTACCCAAACATCTCCGTTTTGGATAGATAACTCTTTGTGTTGTTGTTGTTTTAGTTTAGTTTTCCAGTTTTCCCAGAAATGGTTAGCGTCTATGGATTCTTCAATTACATTGAGCTGATTTCTGACGTGCTGTTCATTCTATTTTCTACGTGTATTTCTGTATTGTTTTAGTGATTCACCATAGTGGAGGTGTAGGCTCAGGTTTTCCGGGTCTCTCTGTTTTTCGATGGATAGGTTTCTCAATTTCTTTCTTCCGTTTTTGCATTCTTCATCAGACCATTTGTCATTGTTGTTCATTTTCTGTGTTTTTCTGTTGGAATTGTTTTGATTTTATAGGAGAGCTGAGAGGTCAAATATACCGTTTAGGTTTTCTACTGCCAAGTTTACACCTTCAATATTACAGTGAAACGTTTTGTCCAGGAAGTTGCCTAAAAGGGATTGAATTTGTTGTTTCCTAATTGTTTTTTGGTAGGTTTCCACACTACTTTCCTTCCATCTATAGCGTTTCTTAATAATATTCAGTTCCTTGGGATTTGATGCCTCATGATCGAGTATTGCTCTGTTCAAGTAGACTGTGATTCTTCTGTGATCTGATAGGGGTGTTAATAGGCTGACTGTGAACGCTCCGAGAGACTCTGAGTTGAGGTCAGTGATAAAGTAGTCTACTGTACTACTGCCAAGAGATGTGCTATAGGTGTACCTACCGTAGAAGTCTAGTCGAAGCCTGCCATTGACTACGTAAATACCCAGTGTGTGACAGAGCTGCAGGAGTTGTGACCCGTTTTTGTTGGTTATGTTGTCGTAGTTGTGCCTAGGTGGGCATATGGGGGAGGGAATGCTGTCACCTCCAGATAGGTGTTTGTGCCCCTGTGTGCTGAGGGTGTCAGGATCTTGTCCAGTTCTGGCATGTAGGTTGCCACAGGAGGGCATAGGTCTGATCTGAGTAGGCTTAAGTGGGGTGTGGGCATGGATAACTTGGGGGTGTGGGGGGGGGGGTAGGGTCCCGCAGGTCTGAGAGAGTGTCTTGCTGGTCTGGGCGGGGTGCCTGTTGATCTGATGCCCCTATGTGAGGTGTTGGGGCTGTGGTTGAGAGTGATGTCCTTTAGGGGCTGGGCGAAGGTGGGCACTGCTGCCTTGTATAAGTGGACCTGGTCGTAAAGGCTGTTCAAGTCCAGGGTGGAGTGGTGGACCAGGTAGACATTTGGTTTTGAGGGACAGTCACAGGAAATACTTGTGTTTACCCGCTGTATGGTAGCAGGGTGGAGGTCTTTTCGTGGTAACATTGTGGAGATAACCACTTGTGCATTGGGGAAAGTAGAAGAAGCTTTTTCAATCACTCCCTTGAGTGCTGTGGCCACCCTTTCCTGCTGTGTTCTCAGGTCATTTGTGCCTGTGTGTATTATTATGTGGCTGGGTGAGCCTAGTTGGTCCTCAGACAGAAGGTCTAGGGCAGGACGCACTGGGGTTTTGGACACCAGAGTTTAGACACTGTGAATTTGGGAAAACTTTATTTTCTTGTATATATTTATTGTATATCTCTCCCTCTCTATCTCTCCTGCTCTCCCTCTCTCTATCTCTCCTGCTCTCCCTCTCTCTATCTCTCCTGCTCTCCCTCTCTCTCTGTCTCTTCTGCTCTCCCTCTCTCTATCTCTCCTGCTCTCCCTCTCTCTAGCTCTCCTGCTCTCCCTCTATCTCTCCTGCTCTCCGTCTCTCTCTGTATCTGTCCATGCTGAGCTCAGATGTGGCTCTCTACATATGTAAAGTTCCTGAGTCTCCTCTCTCTAGCTCTCCTGCTCTCCCTCTTACCAATCCTGCTCTCCCTCTCTCTCTCCATGATTCAGATTTTCATATTCAGTGTGTGTGTGTGTGTGTGTGTGAGAGAAACTTCTTCCTCTCTCAAACACACACACACACTTCCCAGAGGAACCATGTGATCATTATAAGGCCAGGTTATTTTTAGCTCTGTGTTGGTAACCATGGCGATAGATTGGCCGAACTCCCAGTCTGCCAGGACTTTAACATCCCAGGTGAGGGGTTGTACTGACCCACCCGGAGAGAGAGAAAGAGAGACAGAGTGTGCTCCCAAACTACTGCCTTCCATTACCGCCTCCTCACACTCTTCACAATAAAACATCAACACACAGCGCTAACCTTACAAAAAAATAACATTGATCACTTGATATGTTCACGAGTCAGACACGTGGTTTTCAGACACGTTTTCAGACAGGTTTTCATATGTGTTTTTCCCTTGTAAAAAGAAAAATCCCCATATGTGAATTGTTTTTCCCACCCGTTTATTTTTCACCACTTCCAGCTACATCTGATCTCCCATCCAGGACCCAACCAGGACCAACCCTGCTTAGCTTCAGAGGCAACGAAAGCATAGGCCAGGGTAACATAATCAAAGATGTGGAAAATTGCAGGAAAGAGGGAGGCGTTTCATTGCGTTATTCTAAAAGAAATGTCACTGAAATCTTTTTTCCCACAAATTCATTTGCTCTCACGTTTAAAAATGATTTCCATGTAATATTTTGTTTTGCTATCAACTTGCAATAATTTGTTTATCTATCAATGCTTTTGGGTTTATGTTTTGATTTCAATATCATTATTTATGTTTGCATTACTAAGAATTTTGTTCTCGACTTCAGAAGTTTAGCTGGGGGATGGGGCTGCAGAAATGCAACCACTCTCAAATTCTACGCTATGGATGGAAGGACTGACCATCCATTATATCAAAATGATCATTTTAACCATGTTTATACAGTGTTTGTTTACAATCATTGGTTTCTTATACATGAAACTGCAAATTAGATTTTTTTTTCACATGTGGAATTGCAAGTACACATGTGAAAATCAATCACAAGTTTCAAATGTGAAAAGCTTCCACTTTTTCACATACTGTAGAAGTTTAGGCATTTACTCAGAAATCTTAAGGTCAGGCATTAACTCTGACTGGTTAAGGTAAGGGATACGTTTTGGGATAGGTTTAAAACCAACATTTTAAAAATGACTTTCGCGGAATTTGAAGTTGCAAACTTTGAAATCAGAGGCAGATGTTTACGCCCATCCGCCATCCAGTCCACAACAACTAAGCAACAACGAAACAGCGCTCACTGCAATTCACATGTGAGGTCAAAAGAGGTTAATCTTTAAAAGAAAATATATATATACTGCTCAAAAAAATGAAGGGAACACTTAAACAACACAATGTAACTCCAAATCACACTTCTGTGAAATCAAACTGTCCACTTAGGAAGCAACACTGATTGACAATAAATTTCACATGTTGTTGTGCAAATGGAATAGACAACAGGTGGAAATTCTAGGCAATTAGCAAGACACACCCAATAAAGGAGTGGTTCTGCAGGTGGTGACCACAGACCACTTCTCAATTCCTATGCTTCCTGGCTGATGTTTTGGTCACTTTTGAATGCTGGCGGTGCTTTCACTCTAGTGGTAGCATGAGACGGAGTCTACAACCCATACAAGTGGCTCAGGTAGTGCAGCTCATCCAGGATGGCACATCAATGCGAGCTGTGGCAAGAAAGTTTGCTGTGTCTGTCAGCGTAGTGTCCAGAGCATGGAGGCGCTACCAGGAGACAGGCCAGTACATCAGGAGACGTGGAGGAGGCCGTAGGAGGGCAACAACCCAGCAGCAGGACCGCTACCTCCGCCTTTGTGCAAGGAGGAGCACTGCCAGAGCCCTGGAGGCCACAAATGTGCATGTGTCTGCTCAAACGGTCAGAAACAGACTCCATGAGGGTGGTATGAGGGCCCGACGTCCACAAGTGGAGGTTGTGCTTACAGTCCAACACCGTGCAGGACGTTTGGCATTTGCCAGAGAACACCAAGAATGGCAAATTCGCCACTGGTGCCCTGTGCTCTTCACAGATGAAAGCAGGTTCACACTGAGCACTTGTGACAGACGTGACAGTCTGGAGATGCCGTGGAGAACGTTCTGCTGCCTGCAACATCCTCCAGCATGACCGGTTTGGCGGTGGGTCAGTCATGGTGTGGGTTGGCATTTCGCCAGAGGTAGCCTGACTGCCATTAGGTACCGAGATGAGATCCTCAGACCCCTTGTGAGACCATATGCTGGTGCGGTTGGCCATGGGTTCCTCCTAATGGAAGACAATGCTGGACCTCATGTGGCTGGAGTGTGTCAGAAGTTCCTGCAAGAGGAAGGCATTGATGCTATGGACTGGCCCGCCCGTTCCCCAGACCTGAATCCAATTGAGCACGTCTGGGACATCATGTCTCGCTCCATCCACCAACGCCACGTTGCACCACAGACTGTCCAGGAGTTGGCGGATGCTTTAGTCCAGGTCTGGGAGGAGATCCCTCAGGAGACCATCTGCCACCTCATCAGGAGCATGCCCAGGCGTTGTAGGGAGGTCATACAGGCACGTGGAGGCCACACATACACTACAGAGCCTAATTTTACTTTACATCAACATTACATCAAAGTTGGATCAGCCTGTAGTGTGGTTTTGCACTTTAATTTTGAGTGTGACTCCAAATCCAGACCACCATGGGTTGATAAATTTGATTTCCATTGATAATTTTTGTGTGATTTTGTTGTCAGCACATTCAACTATGTAAAGATCTAGGATGTGTTATTTTAGTGTTCCCTTTATTTTTTTGAGCAGTGTATATTATTATTATTTTATATTATTATTTAATTTTTTGGGATAAGCTTAATATTGCAGAAATATTCTTGCTTCCATCAATGTAATTGTCTGCATAATTTCCAATCCCCCATATATGTTTTGGTAAATATATATATCCATATACATACACTTATGCATACATATACACATATATACATACACGTACCTATATAGACATACTTTTTAAAGAATATACCTTTATTATTCCCTGCAAACCCTACCACCGATCCCCCAATTGAAGTAAACGAATAAACACTTAGGCTTCTACCTTCAGTTTATACATCTTATACACATTTTACAGACACAATCTATTTTACAATAGTTACAACATTTCTGAACCTATATACATTTTACAGACCCTGTATGTTTTACATTGGTTATCTTGTTATTAGTCCCACCCTTCAGCTCCATTCAACTCCTCCCATCTATCTCTCAACATCATCCACTTAGGATTTCTACTTGCCATGTATTTTCCAACTGTGCTGTGATGCTTCACAAAAGTACTGAACCTTTCTATTCTCATAGCTTCTACATATTGTAAATTAAAAATAAAGATTTTTGCTAAAATAAGTATTATATTATTGATTGATTGACTATGGCTTTTCAAATCACCCAGTATTGCTGTCTGTAGTGTTAGTTCTTGGCAAATGTTGCAATTCTTCAGCCATTCCTGGACCTATGACCAAAAATTAGCTACATAGGGACAATACCAAAATAAATAATCTAATGACTCTGCCTCCTCACAGTATAATCTGCAGAGCTGGGAAGATTGTATCCCTCATATATTTAACATTCTATTGGTTGCAATAATTTTGTATAGTAATTTAAATTGAAAAAAACTTGAAGTTTTGAATCCGGCGTTGTTTTGCGTATCAATTCATAAACCATGTGCCATGGAATGGGTACATCAAAAATCTCTTCCCAACTATTTAGCAATTTATATGGAACAGCTCAGTTTTTTGGTCCTTAAATGAAATTGGTTTATGTTTTTATTTATCACACTTTTCTTTAACCATTTATGTTCTGTAATACAGGGCCGACATACAAGTTCCTTACTTTTTCCCCTTCTACTTGCCTCTTTCATTTTTGTGGTAATGCTGCAATTAATTGGTTGGAATTTTGGGTAGAGCAGACATTTCCATATGTCTGTGTTATCTGCATGTGTGACATAACTCCACCAGTCCTATTTATATCATTCACTAAAATTATACCTTTAAAAAAATGGAAAAATATGTTTTTTTATCCATTTGTATATTTGCGTTAAACCACACTATTTGTTGTATTATTTGTTCTGTCTTTTCAGGTGGATTAAACTGGAATTGCAACCAACCTTCTAAGGCTTGTTTAAAAAATAACGATATTTTGGAGATTATTTCCTTTTCAAACAACCGAAAGTGGGCAGGTGTAATCTGAATAAAGAGAAAAGGCCATTCTTGAACATAGGATGAGACACTCCCACCAATTTACTAGAGAACCCAGTTGGATTTAAGTATAACTTTTGTATGACTGATGCCTTTAGTGAGAGGTCTAATGCTTTAATATTTAATCATTTCTGCCCTCCAAATTCATATTCGTTATATAAATAGGCCCTTTTAATTTTATCTGGCTTGCCATTCCATTTTTGTTCATATAATTTAAAAAGCAGGTCACTAGGTGTAGGCAAAACCATAAGCAAATAGGTCAACTGTGATGTGACTAAAGAGTTAATCAGGGTGATTTTTCCACAAATAGACAGGTATTTTCCTTTCCATGGTAGCAAGATATTATCTATTTTTGCTAACTTTCTATAAAAAATGATTGGAGTGAGATCATTTCTTTCTTTTGGGATTTGTGTACCAGGTATGTCCACATCTCCGCAGACCATTTAATTGGTAAACTACACGGTAATGTAAAATGAGCATTTTTTTTTGTGATCCTAAATGTAATATCATAATTTGGTTTTAATCCAGAGAGGATAGCAAAAGTATCTAGATCCTCTATGAGGCCATGAAGAGATTCTAATTGTGGTTTTAAAAGAAAACATGAATCATCAGAGTACAATGACACCTTAGTTTTTAGGCCATGGATTTCTAATCCCTTAATATTATTGTTTGATCTAATTTCAACAGCTAACATTTCGATGGCAATAATAAATAGATATGCCGATAGTGGACAACCTTGTTTTACTCCTCTATATAGTTTAAAACTTTCTGAGATGTAACCATTATTTACCATTCTACACCTTGTGTTACTATAGATAACTTGAACACATTTTATAAGAGAGTCCCCAAAATGTCAATATTCTAGGCATTTATATATAAACTCCAGTCGTACTTTATCAAAAGCCTTTTGAAAATCAGCTATGAAAACCAGGCCTGGTGTCCCCGATATTTCATAGCATTCTATTGTTTCCAGTACTTGTCTTATATTATCGCCAATGTATCATCCATGTAAAAAAAAACCTGTCTGATTAGGATGAATAATATCTGACAATACTTTTTCAATTCTATGTGCCAAGCATTTTGCTAGGATTTTTGCATCACAACACTCAAGTGTAAGAGGTCTCCAATTGAATAAATGGACTCGATCTTTATTTATACCACTTGGGTCCCTGTTTGAGTAATAATGATATCAGACCTTCTTGTTGCGTGTCTGATAATCTACCATTTATATAGGAGTGGTTAAAACATGCTAATAATGGTTCTCCAGAGATAAAGGCATAAGAAAGTAGTCAAGACAACTAGCTTGATTAAGCCTCCGCCATGTGTATCTCACTAGTTCAGGGCATTTAAGCCTCCATATATCCACTAATTCCAATATGTCTATGACATTCATGATTTCCTTAAGTGTCTGACGGTGATAGTTTGTAGTGTGATTTCCTTTCCGGTCCATAGAGGTATTTAAGACTATATTAAAATCTTCCACCATTATAATAGAGTCTAGTGTTGCTTGTAGAGTTGATAAATTCTTATATATATTTTGAAAGAAGCTTGGATCATCATTATTTGGACTGTATAGGTTAAGAAACCATATCTGTTTATTGTCCAATAACATATTTAAAATAATCCATCTACCTTGATCCGTTTGGGCAATTTGCACATTTAGAAAATTACTTGTTAATTAAAACCATCACACCTTTTGAATTTCTTTGCCCATGGGAGATTTATTTCGCCCCCACCGTCCTTTTTCCACAAAACTGAATCTAAAATTGTTGAACGAGTTTCCTGTAAACAATAGACATTAAATTCCTTCTCTTTTAGCCAGGTAAATACTGATCGTCTTTTCTTATTATCTGCTAGGCCATTACAATTGTAACTGGCTATACTTATTTCACCACTTACCATAATGAGACACAACTTTCAATTCTATTTATCAAAATATATGTTTGTAAACATACCATTAAAAAGTAACATGATGATAAGGTGTCTATATAGCTGTACCACGATATTTGCATTTCTACTCATTTCCATAATTAACTATTAATATTTGTAGTAATGTTAATCTTTTGGTTGTATTAACATGTGAACTCTAAATATAATGCATGTGAAAATATGTTTTCACGTGAAATCTTATTTCAACACATGACAAAAGCGAATTCAGAAAATGAAAATGTGATTACACATGTGAAAGTCATTAGATTTTGTGAGGTGTGAGCTGGGCTCCAGAAGGAGTTTGGGGAACAACATGCTGTGATTAGGTGCAGCACAGAGAGAGCAGCTCCCCACATCCACTGTATAGCACACATTTCCTGCATCACAGACTATCATCCTGAGCAAAGCT
>NC_068446.1:20727976-20755476 GCF_023373465.1 Oncorhynchus keta
TAGTCAGGAATGAGGGAAAGATGAACTGAACCAAGTACAGAGAGATCCTTGATGAAAACCTGCTCCAGAGCGCTCAGGACCTCAGACTGCAGCCAATGTTCACCTTCCAACAGGACGACGACCCCAAGCATATGTCCAAGACAACGCAGTAGTGGCATCAGGACAAGTATCTGAATGTCCTTGAGTGACCCAGCCAGAGCCTGGACTTGAACCCGATCTAACATCTCTTTAGAGACTGGAAAATAGCTGTGCAGCAACGATCCCCATCCAACCTGACAGAGCTTGAGAGGATCTACAGAGAATATTGGGAGAAACTCCCCAAATTCAGGTGTGCCAAGCTTGCAGTGTCATACCCAAGAAGATTCTTGGCTGTAATCGCTGCCAAAGGTTCTTCAACAAACAACTGAGTAAAGGGTCTGAATACTTATGGAAATGTAATTGTTCTGTTTTTTTTATTTTCATACATTTGCAAAAATTTCTACAAACCTGTTTTTGCTTTGTCCTTATGGGGTTTTGTGTGTAGATTGATGGGGAGAAAAACAGTTGAATAAATGTTATAATAAGGCAGTAACATAACAAAATGTGGAAAAAGTCAAGGGGTCTGAATACTTTCCATGATGTATGTAAAATACTTTTTTGAAGGTTGTACTGATTAGGGTGGGCTAATGCTAAGATATTTGTCAGCTATGTGTGTCGCCATGTTTGTTGACATTATACAATGCATTCTGGTTGTCCATTGAGCATCTGTCAGACCAAATATATAACAAAATGAGGTGAAGGGATGGTTTACTCGACTGACTCGACTGACAAATCATGACGTCAGAGATCTTCAGGCCAGGAAGTCGGAGCTCTAGAAAGAGGCCTGAATTCCCTAGATTGAATTGCGAGTTGGATGACCTTTCAAATAAATGTTTCCCAGTCAGAGAATGTTTTTTTCAGAGTTGCCAGTTGTCTTGAATGTACTGAAGTCAGAATTCTGAGATTTCAGAGTTTCCAGTTGTTTTGAACGTGGAATCAGATTGTAACTATGGTACCTCAGGGTTGCCAGCTCAAGAAACCCTTTCCAGGGGTTTTAGTTTTATTTAGCTTGTAAAAGTCTCCTGTGTTTGCCCCCATTTATTGATAAATCCCCCCATCATATCCCCCTTGATACCTTCCCCCATGGACTTAAAAATGAAACGAACCCACCCACAAACCCCCCATAAAAAGGTATCATCCATATCTGGCAACCCTGTTAAGCTTCCTTGTTAAGGTTAGGCTAAGCAGTAGGTTTGTATTTGGGGTGATGATTTGTGATGTGATACAATTTTATTTGCTTTGTGATTTGTCAAAAACGGTAAACTTCTTGTCAAGTCATGTGCTCCAGTTCTTGTATACATTGTAACAAGTACATCAAATATTTGTAATATGCTGAAAAGTGGCCAAACTAAGTTCATATTTTTCAGGCAATGGGTGCACCCATGTTTGACTTTGACTTTGTTTATTTGCATCATATAGCAAATGGCATTCTGGGATTAGGTGTAACGGCGTTCTTCTATCTCCTCCTCTGACGAAGAGGTAGAACAAGGATCGGACCAAAATGCAGCGTGATGATGATTCATGATATAATTTTAATGAAGGAAAAAACAATACAAGCGGAAACTACAAAATAATGAAAAGTGAAAACCGAAACAGCCCTATCTGGTGCAAACACAAAGACAGGAACAATCACCCAAGAAAACACTCACAGAATATGGCTGCCTAAATATGGCTCCCAATCAGAGACAACGATAATCACCTGACTCTGATTGAGAACCGCCTCAGGCAGCCATAGACTAATTAGACACCCCACAAAACCCCAAGACAAAAAACACACCACAATAACCCATGTCACACCCTGGCCTGACCAAATAAAATAAAGAAAACACAAAATACTAAGACCAAGGCGTGACATTAGGGAGTTTTCGCTTGTCAAACATAAACAAACATGGCTGACATCATAAAGAATTTAGCTGCTCTTATGTTTAAGAGCAACCTGTTATTTAGACTGGTTTATGAAATGAGTTTTGTTGTGGATGTGTTCCGTGTGATGCTTGGATGATGAAATTCGCATTTACAATAAAAAGTGAGGTTGAGGAATAAAGTTGTGAAAACCTTAATTTCCCATCAGTACAAAACATTGTTTAGATGCTTTTCAGACAACAAATCAAATCAAATGTTATTTGACACATACACATGGTTAGCAGATGTTGATGCGAGTGTAGCGAAATGCTTGTTAACAATGCTGTTAAGATGCGTTTGTTGCATCATACGTTCTGTTGCTACTGTTCCAATCACATATTTGCGATGGTACACTGCATGTGATCGTAGCCGTCAAAAAGGTAAACCCACCTCAGCAGGCATTGTTGAGCACAGTGCACATTCCTCTAGCAGTCATTAAGTGGTGCACATGACCTTGTTGATGGTGGGGATGGCTTGTCTCATTAAACCTGAACTTGCCCCGATGGTTTTGATATCCGTTCCTCATGATCAATTACACCTCATACTTTGGCACAATAAACTGCCCGATACTATTTTAGAAGTACACTTTTCTTTCATCGAACATTCATACAACATTTTGTAAAAGTATAATAAAGTCAAAAAGTTGGATTACCTACAATCCTCTAAAGACAGAGACACATGGCACTTTTAAGTATCCATTCATTGCAAATATTGTATAGTTCTGTATCAGCAAAATACAGATGAATTAAGTGTTTTTTACTCAAATATCAATGTGTCTGACTACCACTATTATTTTAAGTGAAAATGTGAAACATAATTGAATCAAGTAAGAACAATTTATTTAAATGTTAATTAATTTTAACATATTAAATAATCATAACTTTAGATTAGCAGAACACAAATAAAATAAT
The DNA here is from genome assembly GCF_023373465.1 of Oncorhynchus keta. Taxonomy (NCBI): domain Eukaryota; kingdom Metazoa; phylum Chordata; class Actinopteri; order Salmoniformes; family Salmonidae; genus Oncorhynchus; species Oncorhynchus keta. The sequence goes on from NC_068446.1 coordinate 20,730,868, forward strand.
ATTGACTCAATAAAATATTTGTTAACAGTACTCAAAAACAGTAAGTGATAAGAAATGTCATTGACACACAGTATGAGTTAGTACCACTTTTATGATTTGAGTTCTACTGACAGTTGGAGATGCTTGAGTAGAAACTATTTCATGTCTTTATTGAGTTGGGCAGTTACTTTTTTACAGTGTTTTAAACCTATCATAAATGCATCATGAAGCACACGTCTCTTTTTTTCATGAATGGCTATGAGCGCATTACAGAAAAAGTATTCATGTGGAATGCCAATTTATCTTACTATTTATTCTGATCTGCATGCCATTTAGGGCAAGATTTTCATACGGGCATTTTCGTGAAACAGAACATATCCTGATGAAAATAAATATCCTTTTAAAATCACATTGGCTATGCATGGCAGTTGGTTGAGGTTCTTTCAATTACATTTACCTCTGCTCGGCCTGCCTGTCTGCCTTCCTTCTTGAGCTCTCGCTAGCGAACTTGAAACAATGTATCAACTGGGTCCAGCCCAAAGCTTGTGCTCGTGAACTTGTATCTTTGTAACAACTCTGCTGGGCCTCAGAGTTTGCTGCGCCAGTGTGCACCGGACAGACACAGTACTTGCGCAATGCAAGATAAATATTATGATGTTTCCACTGGATATATGGGTTCAGAGCATGACATTTCCCTTTCACGTAGAGGCTCGTGGTTATTAAAGGGGAAAGCGCTGGAAATATTTTTCAAATAAATTGAGGAACTATTGTCATTGGCAATGAATGTAAAAACATACTTTGTTTACTTTCTTTTAGAGATCAAGAAACAATGAGTTGGAGACGCCCCAAAGCTCCTTAGTGGTGGTTAATGTTAAGACAATCCAAAATACTTTCAGAAATCCCCAAATGGGCACGTGTCCACTCCAAGAATGAGGACGGTAGATGACTGTTGTAATATATTGAATGCAGTAGCAAACTATTACCGTAACAAAATGTACTGTAACGACCCTGGGTTTATAAGCGCGATATCGACTCTGCCACTGAAAGCGCACGAATTGTCCATTGTGGTGAAGTTCACCAGAAGTCAACGCATGGAATGTGGCTGTTTCCTTTATATAAATTACATTTTTACATCTCAATAAAGTAGGGTGTAGTCAACACCCTGAAAAAAAACCTGCTCCCCATGGAAATCAAATTCACCTTCCAACTGATTTGTTCTGGTACAGGACCTGATTTTACAAACATCTCAAAGGAACCAACACACACACACACACACACACACACACACACACACACACACACACACACACACACACACACACACACACACACACACACACACACACACACACACACACACACACACACACACACACACACACACACACACAGTTGAAGCAAAAACATGTACTTCTATCTCTGCCCTACAACATTACGTCAGCTGGCCACCTGCCAGGTTGCAAACCGTTGTCGATATTCTGGACAACCAGAATGTAGCAGAAAGGAATACCAACACGTTACCATAGCAGCCATCATGACTCAGCATCAAGGCAAATACACAGTTTGGCAGACACAGACCAGCACTACTGCAGTAGATGAACTGCTGCCATGACTGTGTTGTAACCCTCATAGACACAGACAGACCGTGGGCTGAAAACTCGCGTGAGCATGATTTAGCATTCAGACCTGTGGCACACTGACTACAAATGTGGGTAGATGTCTTAATGTGTGTCTGGGAGAGATAGAGGGATATAGAGAGGGTGGAGTGAGAGACGTGTAGGGAAACACCAGGCAGCTCACTCAAGATTGATTCTGAAAATGGACGTCTGTCCATATACTGAGGATGTTCGGAAATGCCTTCAAAACCATCCACTAGAGGCAACAGTGAGCGCTATTACCATCAAGTAGACTTGGATATTGCTTGGGCATTGCGGAAGGGGTCGGCGGATGGGCATAATCCCATGACTCTGGATCAGGTTTGTGTTTTTCATCATGAATATTGTTCTGGAGGCCACTCTGTAGAATGGTCAATAGCAGGTACAGCCACAAAGTCAGACAATCTGATTTTAAACCGAACCACACTGCTAACACTAATGCCGAACCCAGTGGTCACCAAGCGGTCATCACGATCAACTGGCCGGTCGTCAAGGGATTGCTAGTCGAGCACCAAACATTTCTGTAGAAAAGCCCATGTTAAAGTGTTGTGCTGGTTTACAGGGAGGGTATTCTGGGTGGGTAACGGGTTCCCTGTGGGTCCTGGTTTTTTGTTACACATCCATGGGCTTAGCAAACCTCAAATATAGCAATGATGTCATTAAGAGAACATTCCTTTATGAATAACAGTGGCAACGCTAGCTATTATCTTTTGGAATTTGAAAGGCCTAAATTATCTTTTCAAACTTTCCAGCTGTCTCGATGTCCTAGCAAGACACCATATTGTTATAGCAGTGCTCCAAGAAACACACCTGCTCCATGAGAACACACATCAAATACAGAACCACTTGCACAAACTGGCTGCTTTTTCATCAGCCCCAAACAAAACTTAAAGTGTAATCATGATTATACATAAGAAACTCGTCAAAATCAGCATCTTGGGTAGGCGAAGACCAAGACGGAAGAATCACTTTAAGAATGCCTTTATTAATGTGTACATTCCAAATCAAATGATCCTGCGTTTTTTTTTGATTCTCTGAACAGCATATTGTTAGAATGAACTGAATTCCATCTGGTTATTGGGACATGAACGCTATTTTGGACATACGGGACAAGTCAATAAGACCAACTGGAATCCACACGCAACCAAGGCTATTGATATCAACAATGGGTTTTGCCAATCCGAACTAAGTCAAAGGGGAAGGGGACAACTGGATACTGTGTGAGTGGTTGTTAAACGCTATGACAGCATTGTGACATTCCTCTGACATTGAATGCACACGTTCTTACAGAAGTAAAACTTGAGGCCGTAGGGCTGCTGAAAGCGATGACAAATCAAATCAAAGTATTTGTCACGTGCGCCGAATACAACAGACCTTACAGTGAAATGCTTACTTACAGGCTCTAACCAATAGTGTGGGAAAAAAGGTGTGTGTGTGTGTGTGTGTGTGTGTGTGTAGGTAAGTAAAGAAATAAAACAACAGTAAAAATACATTTGAAAGTAATAGTAGCAAGGCTATATATTTATACCTGTTAGTCAGGCTTATTGAGGTAGTATGTACATGTAGGTATCGTTAAAGTGACTGTGCATATACGATGAACAGAGAGTAGCAGAAGCGTAAAAAAGAGGGGTTGGGTGGCAGGACACAATGCAGATAGCCCGGTTAGCCAATGTGCGGGAGCACTGGTTGGTCGGCCCAATTGAGGTAGTATGCACATGAATGTATAGTTAAAGTGACTATGCATATATGATAAACAGAGAGTAGCAGCAGCGTAATAGAGGGGTTGGGGTGTTGGGGGGGGCACACAATACAAATAGTCTGGGTAGCCATTTGGTTACCTGTTCAGGAGTCTTATGGCTTGGGGGTAAAAACTGTTGAGAAGCCTTTTTGTCCTAGACTTGGCACTCCGGTACCGCTTGCCATGTGGTAGTAGAGAGAACAGTCTATGACTGGGATGGCTGGGGTCTTCGTCAATTTTTAGGGCCTTCCTCTTTTTTTATTTTTAATTTCACCTTTATTTAACCAGGTAGGCTAGTTGAGAACAAGTTCTCATTTGCAACTGCGACCTGGCCAAGATAAAGCATAGCAGTGTGAACAGACAACACAGAGTTACACATGGAGTAAACAATTAACAAGTCAATAACACAGTAGAAAAAAAGGGGAGTCTATATACATTGTGTGCAAAAGGCATGAGGAGGTAGGCAAATAATTACAATTTTGCAGATTAACACTGGAGTGATAAATGATCAGATGGTCATGTACAGGTAGAGAGATATTGGTGTGCAAAAGAGCAGAAAAGTAAATAAATAAAAACAGTATGGGGATGAGGTAGGTGAAAATGGGTGGGCTATTTACCAATAGACTATGTACAGCTGCAGCGATCGGTTAGCTGCTCAGATAGCAGATGTTTGAAGTTGGTGAGGGAGATAAAAGTCTCCAACTTCAGCGATTTTTGCAATTCGTTCCAGTCACAGGCAGCAGAGTACTGGAACGAAAGGCGGCCAAATGAGGTGTTGGCTTTAGGGATGATCAATGAGATACACCTGCTGGAGCGCGTGCTACGGATGGGTGTTGCCATCGTTACCAGTGAACTGAGATAAGGCGGAGCTTTACCTAGCATGGACTTGTAGATGACCTGGAGCCAGTGGGTCTGGCGACGAATTTGTAGCGAGGGCCAGCCGACTAGAGCATACAAGTCGCAGTGGTGGGTGGTATAAGGTGCTTTAGTGACAAAACGGATGGCACTGTGATAAACTGCATCCAGTTTGCTGAGTAGAGTGTTGGAAGCAATTTTGTAGATGACATCGCCAAAGTCGAGGATCGGTAGGATAGTCAGTTTTACTAGGGTAAGTTTGGCGGCGTGAGTGAAGGAGGCTTTGTTGCGGAATAGAAAGCCGACTCTTGAATTGATTTTCGATTGGAGATGTTTGATATGAGTCTGGTGTAGAGGTCCTGGATGGCAGGCAGCTTTGCCAGAGTTATGTACTGGGCCGTACGCACTACCCTCTGAAGTGCCTTGCGGTCGGAGGCCGAGCAATTGCCGTACCAGGCAGTGATGCAACTGGTCAGGATGCTCTCGATGTTGCAGCTGTAGTACCTTTTGAGGATCTCAGGACCCATGCACAACTTTTTAGTTTTGCATGGGGAATAGGCTTTGTCGTGCCTTCTTCATAACTGTCTTGATGTGTTTGGACCATTCTAGTTTGTTGTTGATGTGGACACCAAGGAACTTGAAGCCCTCAACCTGCTCCACTACAGCCCAGTCGATGAGAATAGGGGCGTGCTCGGTGCTCCTTTTCCTGTAGTCCACAATCATCTCCTTAGTCTTGGTTACCCCGGCTTTAAGTTTACAGCCACCATGGTGCACAGAATCCTCAGTCTCCTCGATCCTCCAAAACAAATCACTCCAGGCAAGACCAACAGATCTTTACACTGGAGTCAAAGTGGTCCGCAGTGCGTCGAAGCTGAGGTGGGACAGCAAGTTCCATGCCATTTAGGCACAGTGCAGGTCCCGCATCACTGACACACCACCAGCGCCAAGCAACGTATGTCTTTATGTAAGTACACATCTCCAGCAGTACGTGGCGGACAGAAGGCTACAGTAGGCCAGCAGGACAGAAGAGTATGTTTAAAAGACTTCTTCAGCACGTTTGATGCTGTCATCAGTGAAATGTCAGAACAATTCGGCAAATGAAACAGCCAACTGGCGGTGGCCCTGTGTTCCCTTGACCCAGAGAGCCATGACTTTCTATAAATGAAACCACTGCTGGATTTAAGCAAACGAGATTTGGTGGAAGATGAGTTTAGTGTCACTTGACAATTTTTGCAGACTGAAGTTGCCAGCTCAGGCTCCAATGATGACTAATGGACCCCACTTGATATCCTGCAATGGTTCTCTGGCCCTCTCTCCGCTATGCCGACCATGCTCACTGCACTGAAACATACCCTAGATTGACATTTGGGGCGTCCACAGCTACATGCCAGAACTAATTTTCCACTTTGACAACGTGTTTAGTCTGCACAGTAGAAGCATGCTGCACCTGAGGAAAGCTCAACTAATCCAACTACCATTTGACAGGGATCTTACATGGAGGCTGCATCACTTCTGAAAAGGAAAAAACAATCTAGCTGGTTGGTTTTGATCAAAATCTTGGTGATATAGCCAGTGGCGTCATTTCAGCAAAAACCTAGTGTATGAAATGACTAAATGAATGGCCTTGTGGCCTTGCTTTAGTAGCTGAGAGCTGAGATTTCGCGCCAAACTGTCACTTCTTAGTCAAAAGCACTCATTGGTTTCTGCATTTGAACTTTTATGTTTATTGTGGTATAGCATAATAAGCAGAATTCAGTATAATTCCAATGCAACAATCCTAATGATGCCCCAAGGGTATAGCTACATATTGGTATGTTTAATTATAGAAATATATACATTATATTATGGTATTCCTGACAGCCTATTGGTGTTAGTGGTTGTAAATGGAACTGTACAAATTGGAAACATGTTTAAGTTAGGCTGGCATTGCTTCATTTGTTTTGCGAATTTGATATACAGAAGTGTATTGTGCCATAGCACAGCATGCTGCTGAACTCATGAGCAGCATGATTTTCCATGTCTGTGTCACATACACCCCCTTCTGATTATCCCGCACACCTGTGACCATCGTCAAGCGCCCCAGCGCCTCATGACACTCACCTGGACTCCATCACCTCCTTGATTATCTTCCCTACATCTGTCACTCCCCTTGGCTCTTTCCTCAAGGTGTTATTGACTCTGTCTCATGTCGGTGCGTTGTTTGTGTTTCGTGTTTATTATTTTGTTTATTTATTAAAATCACTCACTCCCTGTACTTGCTTCCTGACTCTCAGCACACTCATTACTGTCTGAAGCAGGCCGATAGACGTATTTATTTGTCAAGACAGCTGTGCATGGCTGCATCTCACTGTAGTAGGCTGTGTTTAGGCTATTTGGATCTCCATCCGCCATTTGTTTACTGCGTTTGTTTACTGTTCATGTAACTAGCGTAAATATAGGTGGTCATACCTTTATCAATCTGATTTTGTTTACTAGGCCTACTTGGTAGCGCGGTTCTGTTCTCATTCATTCATTCGCATTCGCCGTTGTCAGTTTACATGCTTGAGTAACTAGGCTACTACTTTCAGCATTGAGATTGCATTCTTTTGGTAAGACAGCTGTGTGTGTCGGGCTACATTGACATAGGCTGTTTGTAATAGGTGAATTGCCCAATCGATCTTGTAGCCTATATTCATTACCTAAACAGCCTTGGTTTATTGTGTAGGGTGCTATATAAGCAGAATCCATTACAATTCCAATGCAAGAACCCCCAAAAATGATGCCCTTTGCCGATTTCCCTTTATCCTGGCACCAGGCCTGATGCAACTGCATTTGTATCTGGGTTGAAGATATCAGAATTGGAAACGTTAACTGCGTTAGAGCCTTCCCAACAAACACTTTTTTTCCCGACCAGATAGTTATTACTCTTTTCAAGGTCAAGACAGAACTTAATTTATTGATAAGACAGCAGAATTTGCCAGCCATCGAGTTAGACTCAACCATTATTTCCAAGGTAATCGTCCAAGTTGTTCACTGGCCAATAAGCTACGCAGTAATGATCAATTAGACGATATAGCAACTATTGAATCTGAAACAGGGGAATTACTATCAGAAGCCAAATGAAATCAAAGATTCTCCCGCTGCTATGTAAAGAACTGTACTGATTGTAAATCCACAACAAACCAGACTAAGTCCTTTCTAAAATAATTAAGAAATCCATTTTTTCTCAACAGAGGAAGCCGCCTCGCTGGGAGCCCACATATCTCTCAATAAACTCAAAAGGGCACTGGATAGCATGAATAAAGGCAAATCCCCTGGATGGGATAGTATTCCCCCTGATGTCTATTTAAAATGTAGGAATCAATTAGGTCCACTATTGCTCGAAATTATTAACCCAGCAGTTCACAAAGGTTCATTTGGGAGAGATGTGAATACAGCACTTAATTTAGCTTTTATTTAAAAAAAAGGTAAGAATTCTACCCAGTGTTCTCACTGCCACACTGTGTCCCCCCTATCTTTGATAAACACAAATCAAACTGTTTTCCAAAATGTTGTCATGTCGTCTCAAAAGTTACTTACCCAAACTGGTTCACATGGACCAATGCTGGTTTGTTTAAAAAACCTCGGACTATTACATACACTACCAAATGTATGTGGACACCTGCTCGTCGAACATCTCATTCCAAAATCATGGGCATTAATATGGAGATGGTACCCCCTTTGATGCTATAACCTCCTCCACTTTTCTGGGAAGGCTTTCCACTTGATGTTGAAACATTGCTGAGGGGACTTGCATCAGTGAGGTCGGGCACTGATGTTGGACGATTAGGCTTGGCTCGCATTCGGCGTTCTAATTCATCCTGAAGGTGTTCGATGGGGTTGAGGTCAGAGCTCTGTGCAGGCCAATAAATAAAGGGAAGAAAAAACAACTGTTGCCACAAAGTTGGCAGCACAGAATTGTCTAGAATGTCATTGTACACTGTAGCGTTAAGTTCACTGGACCTAAGGGGACTAGCCCGAACCATGAAAAACAGCCCCAGACCATTATTCCTCCTCCACCAAACTTTACAATTGGCACTATGCATTGGGGCAGGTAGCATTCTCCTGGCATCCGCCAAACCCAGATTTGTCCATTGGACTGACAGATAGTGAAGCGTGATTCATCACTCCAGAAAACATACTTCTCCAGTCCAAGCTTTACACCACTCCTGCCAACGCTTGGCGATGTGCATGGTGAACTTAGGCTTGTGTGAGGCTGCTCGGCCATGGAAGCCCATTTCATGAAGCTCCCGAGGAACAATTCTTGTGCTGATGTTGCTTCCAGAGGCAGTTTGGAACACGGTAGTGGGTGTTGAGACCAAGGACAGACGATTTAACGCATTACGCACTGGATGTATTTCAAGGCCGACCTTCAAACTCAGTGCCTCTTTGCTTGACATCGTAGGAAAATCAAAAGAAATCAGCCAAGACATCAGAAAAAAAATTGTAGACCTCCACAAGTCTGGTTCAGCCTTGGGAGCAATTTCCAAATGCCTGAAGGTACCACATCCATCTGTACAAACAATAGTACGCAAGTATAAACACCATGGGACCACGCAGCCGCCATACCGCTCAGGAAGGAGACGCGTTCTGTCTCCTGGAGATGAACGTATTTTGGTGCAAATCAATCCCAGAACAACAGCAAAGGACTTTGTGAAGATGCTGGAGGAAACGGGTACGAAAATATCTATATCCACAGTAAAATGAGTCGTATATCAACATAACCTGAAAAGACGCTCAGCAAGGAAGAAGCCACGGCTCAAAAAACGCTAAAAAAAACAGAATGCGGTTTGCAACTGCACATGGGGACAAAGATCGTACATTTTGCAGAAATGTTCTCTGGTCTGATGAAACAAAAATCGAACTTTTTGGCCATAATGACCATCGTTATGTTTGGAGGAAAAAGGGGGAGGCTTGCAAGCCGAAGAACACCATCCCAACCATGAAGCACGCGGTGGCAGCATCATGTTGTGGGGGTGCTTTGCTGCAGAAGGGACTGGTGCACTTCACAAAATAGATGGCATCATGAGGATAGAAATGTATGTGGATATTGAAGCAACATCTCAAGAAGTCAGTCAGAAAGTTAAAGCTTGGTCGCAAATGGGTCTTCCAAATGGAGAATGACCCCAAGCATACTTCCAATGTTGTGGCAAAATGGCTTAAGGACAACAAAGTCAAGGTATTGGAGTGGACATCACAAAGCCCTGACCTCAATCCTATAGAAAATCTGTGGGCAGAACTGAAAAAGCGTGTGTGAGCAAGGAGGCCTACAAACCTGACTCAGTTACACCAGCTCTGTCAGGAGGAATGAGCCAAAATGTACCTAGCTTATTGTGGGAAGCTTGTGGAAGGCTACCCGAAACATTTGACCCAAGTTAAACAATTTAAAGACAATGCTACCAAATGCTAATTGAGTGTATGTCAACTTCTGACCCGCTGGGAATGTGATGAAAGAAAGAAAGAAAAGCTGAAATAAATAATTCTCTCTGATATTATTTTGACATTTCACATTCTTAAAATAAAGTGGTGATCCAAACTGACCTAAGACAGGGAATTTTTACTAGGATTAAATGTAAGGAATTGTGAAAAACTTGAAATGTATTTGGCTAAGGTGTATGTAAACTTCCGACTTGTATCTGTCACGTTAACTCCCTCTCCGTCGTCAGGCTGCTGATTATCCCACACAGCTGTCACCATCGTCAAGCGCGTCAGCGCCCCATGACACTCCCCTGGACTCCATCACCTCCTTGATTATCTTCCCTACATCTGTCACTCCCCTCGGCTCTTTCCTCAGGTATTATAGACTCTGTTTCATGTCGGTGCGTTGTTTGTGTTTCGTGTTTATTGTTTTGTTTCTTTATTTATTAAAACACTCACTCCTTGTATTGGCTTCCCGACTCTCAGCGCACTCGTTACAGTATCTTAAATGCATCATCAGAAACAACAGCTTCTTGGGCTGTTTTATCTCTCGATGTAGAAAAAGCTTTTAATGGATTAAATCGTCATATCTCTGGACCGTCATGAAAGACATGGGTATTGGCTCCAATTCTATTAATATGATTAAAATATTGTATGCCAATCCCTCAGCCATATTTATAGCAGGCAATAGCTGCTCTGCTCTTTTCAGAATCACTAGAACTAGTAGGCGAGGCAATCAGATTTCTCCTTTGCTATTTTTATTATCCGCGGAACCTCTGGCCCAGGCAATTCGTCAATCGGAGAAAATAACATCCATTTTCCTCAAATATACTGATCACTTCATCTCATTATAGGCAGACAATATTTTACTGTATCTAGACAATGCATTTCATTTGCTCCTAAATGCATTGAAGATCATAGATGAATTCAGCTTCATCTCAAGTTATGAAATGTATCTAACCAAATTAGCCACTTCTGCCTCTCAAGACCCCGGTGGAGGACTCCATCTCTATTTATGGAATCCCAATCATTTCTCATTTATATTTGGGAATAGATATACTGGGTTTCCTTCCTTAGAGAAAACCATTGCCAGAAACGTGAACCAAATGCTCAAATAAATTCAATCCGGCCTAAGTAGATGATCTGATGTCCCAGTTGCTTTAACCATCAGAATACCTATTGAATATACTGTATCTATTGAATATACTGGATCTAATGAATATACTGTATCTATTGAATATACTGGATCTAATGAATATACTGTATCTATTGAATATACTGGATCTAATGAATATATTGCCACGGTGAATTTCTGTACTTCATTGCTTCCCATGTTTCCCCCTTCTGTCTATTGGGATCAAATCCATATTGCGATTTCAAAATGTATATGGAAAGGTATGCGATCCTGCATAAAATTAAACTTACAGAGGGAAAAATGTCAGAGGTGTCACGGTCGTCGAAAGGAATGGACCAAGGCGCAGCGTGACGAGCGTACATTTCTTTTTATTCATGAATGTCGCCAACAAAACAAGGAAACAACCGTGACGCTTAACTTGGGCAAATAGTGCCACTAACAAAGATAACTACCCACAAATGCGAAAGGAAAAAAGGCTGCCTAAGTATGATTCCCAATCAGAGACAACGTTAGACAGCTGCCTCTGATTGAAAACCACACCCGGCCAACCACAAAGAAATAGAAAATATAGAAATAAAGAAACTAGAATGCCCACCCTAGTCACACCCTGGCCTAACCAACATAGAGAATAAATGCCTCGCTATGGCCAGGGCGTGACAAGAGGACTATCCGTACCAAAAATGTTTTATTGTATTTCCAGGCACTAGCATTTTGCCCCATCCTAAATGGGTTTGGACATGATTCTTCCGTCCACTGGCTGAGTATAGAGAGAAATATGGTGTCTCCTATTGCCCTGGAAGAGGAGGTATTCACTGATATAACCCTTAAACGATGTAAACTACTCTTTGGTCCTATTGTTGCTCACACAATTTCTATTTGCCACAAAATTTAAATACAATGTAACTGGGTATCAAAATGGCAAGCCCATACTCCAATTTTTCACAATAATGCCTTGCGATCTGGAGGGCAGCCTTTTGCACGATATCATGGATAGTAATGGTTTGAGAACATTCCAAGATTTGAAACATTACCAGGTAATTACTTTTTTCTATATTTACAACTTAGGTCAGCAATGCTGGCCTATGGAGTCCCTTGGGAAACTCAACTATAAATAAATTACTTGGGCTCCCAAAAGGACTGATCTCTATAATATATAAACAATTCTTGGAAAGCTCATATTCTGAGCAAGCAATTCAAAAAGTATGATCCACAGATCTAAGTGAATCTGAACAACCGAACAGAGTATGGAAAAATATGACCTTGGAATTCTGTAATCCAAACCATCAACTTGTTGTTCTTGTAGAATGACTTTCTCATTGTTCCTCACCTGCAGTGTATTATATACCATTTTGTAGCTCTGAGTCTCTACTTTTATCCAATGTCAAAAACACCATTTCATATTTTGCTACACAAGACCAAATCGGGGCAGTCAGTCACCTGATGCGAGAGCTGCAATTAGATGGTTCTGGGACAACGTTACAAAACCCATTTCAAAGTCATTTCCTTTGCATACTGGGTTTATTATTACTTTTTGACTATGTAATATGATAATAATTTATGTACCATTTATTTGTATATTTTTTAAAAACTGGAAAACGCTAACTGAGTATGAGATTGTATGAGTTTGTGTAGTGTACCTGTATCCCCCCGCAAAAATGTGTTCCCATTCTGAACCATTTCATTTGTCTGAAGGGACAAACTCTGCCTACCTGGCGGACCAGGGCTGCATTCAGTATTTTTTTACATTTTGGTGAACAGAAACAGTGCTTTACTGAAGAACCAGTTGAAGAACGGGGATGGGTTGGGTTGTGGGTCAGCGTGGCCACTGCACTTTAAATACGTGACTCACTGCTTCAAGCCACACCTCGCCACACTCACCAAACAAAAGCAAACGTGCCTCAAAGTCTGTTCAAGAACGTATAAGAACGTTTTGGGGAAACGTGTCATTCAGTACAAACCGTTCCGCAACGCAGCAAGCATTCAAATGAACTGAACGCACCTCTTGAGATCTGTGGCTGAATCAAGTGCGCCTACTATGCTGGTCAATCGTATAGCTCAAAATCACCATGCTTACAGCTTCCACGAACCCAAAGCAAAGTTTGATACTAACTTACATGAGAATTCATCACTTTTAAAACCATGACCAGAGAGAGACTGTCAAAGAATACCACAAAGAGCTGCTGTTTTTATGAGTGAGTTCATGTCTACGTTTTTATTCAGCACTGTCAACATTGTTTGATAGCCCTGCGTTTTCATTATTAGCAGCTCGTCGTGTTTCAATATTGAGGAACATTTATATTTCTCCAGTCATGGGAACAACATGACAACATGAGGCAGAAATAACGCTGTGTGATTCGACGTTGGCCATCAGGTGGAAGATGGTGTCCCCTCTCTGGTCACTCTCACCGGAGGAAAGGAGAGAGCAAGGACTGTGAGAGGCAGACCCTCTGCTGATCTCTCCTTCCCTCCACTGAGACTGACCATCAGATGCAGGTACCGTTAGTCCAGTAAAATAGAAAATAAAATGATTTGCAAATGATTTCAATCTATGCTCAGCTCTGCCTCACAATTGATACAACAACTGATCTATTTTGTTATCAACACTTGAGTTTTGAGATATAATATGGTCAGAGAAGAACAATATTGTCAGGTCAGGCATAATAGCCTATTTGCTGTGATAATGTATTAGGCCTACAGCAGAAACCTCATTCCCGCAGAGCTCTTTTTATTAGGTTAATGTTGCATAGACTTACATTTTTTAGGTCATGCTTTTTTTAAATATATGAGCGGTAGATCTCGACTTGCTTTTTGACTGGAAAGTGATCATGACTCTAAAAATGTTGGTGACGGCTGATCTAACTCTGACCTTAAATCAAGACCAAAAAGTGTTTTTCCCCCATACATTTTTACAATATTGCACATTTTTACTTTGCAGCTGGCCTATCTAGCGGAAATTGCTCAGTTCTGCTTCCAGGACATGACTCGTCCCAATAAACATGAACCTGCAACTCCGGATCAGAAGATTGTATGTTCAATCCCAGTGGTAGACACTTGTTTAAATTTGTATTTTATTTTTACCCTATCCCAACCCTTAACCATGACCTTAACCATGACCTTAACCATGACCTTAACCATGACCTTAACCATTTGGAATGAATGCCTAAATGTATTGTTTTAAACCAAAACCTTCATCAAATTTTTTTGGGGAAAAAAAGTAGAATTAATGTCTTTCCCCATTTCGGATTCAAATCATCATCACTATATATATGTACAGCTTATACACAACAGATAATACAATACAGAACAATGCAATACTTCATAAATCTAGGCATTGACACACCACAATACATCCACCATATACAATAGATCCGTACATGCGCACACACACACATGCAATCACACAGTGATACAGTAGAGAGAGAGCAGCCTTGAGGCAGCGCCCAGCCCTGATGATTGATACCCTGCTACACACAGCTGTCACAGCGGCCCAGCTCTCGCACACACACAAACACACAAACACACACACACACAGACACACATCTTGTTCTTTGTAGCACAAAATCCTATTTTCCCTAACCCCTAACCCTAAATTTAAACCCTAGCCTTATCCTGAAAACCTAACCCTAAACCCAGCTCCTAACCCTAAAACTAACCCCAACTCCTAACCCTAATTCTAACACTAACACTAATTCTCACCTTAACTCTAAACCCCCTAGAAATTGCATTTGACCTTGTGGGGACGAACAAAATGTTCCCAGTTGGTCAAATGTTTGTTTGTTTACTATTCTTGGGGTGGCATGTAGCCTAGTAGCCTAGTGGTTAGAGTGTTGGACTAGTAACCGGAAGGTTGCAAGATCGAATCCCCCTCGCTGACAAGGTAAAAATCTGTCGTTCTGCTCCTGAACAAGGCAGTTAAACCACTATTCCTAGGCCATCATTGTTAATAAGAATTTGTTCTTAACTGACTTGCCTAGTTAAATAAAGGACTTCTGGTCCCCACAAGTATAGTTATGCATGCAAGCACACACACACACTTACTCACGACCACACTCTGTTCTCACGCCCTCTCTCTCCTCTGCGGCTTACACACCTGATGGATTCTACTCCTCTCGTCAGTTCCTTTCCTCCTTCTTCTTCTTTGCTCCAAAACCCTTCCAAATGTCAAGTGAGGCAGCCTCTTTCCTCTCGTCCTCTTCCCCTCTTCTTCTCTCTCTCATGGGTTTCCAGTAAAGAGGGTATCCAGGAAGTAGATGGAAATCCTCAGCAGACAGGCAGACAGAGAGACAGACAGATAGACAGACAGACAGGCAGACAGACAGCCTGGAGACAGAGACAGGCTTAGAAACGAGACCACTAAAGCTTAAGGTACTACAACTGACTGAGAGACAGCTACAGTAATAGCTCTGCTCTGTTTGGCACTAGAAGGACTTATGCTGTATGGCACTAGAGGGGCTGATGCTGCCTGGTGCAGAGGCTCCACCTGCAGTGGTGGCTAATGCTAATGCAGGGAGCAGAGTGACGCTACACTACTGTACCGTTACAGCTCTACAGCGCTAGCTGGCCAAGCTAGCTGCAGCTATAGACTTACAGCAGCACAGAGGCAAGATAGTAGCACATAGTCAGCATCAAGCCTCTCCCCCCTCTCTTTTCCTCTCCTCTCACACTACCACATTTCCCCTAATAGCTGCATAGCTCTCTCTTCTCTGGCGAGTCATCCTTAACCCACCTCCTCAGAAGTAGAGGAGGAAGAGGAGAAGAGGAGGAGGGGGGGGGGTAGATTAATCCTAATTCAAGCTCTTATGTCGTTTATCCGTTAATATATTCCATCCTCTGTGCATAATGCACACACACAGAGACACAAACACCTCTCTCTAGCTATCTTTCTCTCTCTCTCTCACACACACAAACAGAAGCAAATAATACAGACACCTTACAGACACCTCATGCAGTCACACAAACACACACACACACACCTCTACACGCCTAATGCCTTGACAAAGACAGGCTTAGTTCCCCTCCCTAACACAGCTATTAGCTCAGACACAGTATTTACAGACAGACAGACAGACAGACAGACAGACAGACAGACAGACAGACAGACAGACAGACAGACAGACAGACAGACAGACAGACAGACAGACAGACAGACAGACAGACAGACAGACAGACAGACAGACAGACAGACAGACAGACAGACAGACAGACAGACAGACAGACAGACAGACAGACAGACAGACAGACAGACAGACAGACAGACAGACAGACAGACAGACAGACAGACAGACAGACAGACAGACAGACAGACAGACAGACAGACAGACAGACAGACAGACAGACAGACAGACAGACAGACAGACAGACAGACAGACAGACAGACAGACAGACAGACAGACAGACAGACAGACAGACAGACAGACAGACAGACAGACAGACCAGACAGACCAGACAGACAGACCAGACAGACCAGACAGACAGACCAGACGGGACAGATGGGAGAACATGGGATGTGATTAACATTTATCCTACAACATGCTGAATCTGTGAGGCTGCAGAGAGGAGAGAATACAACACTGAGGACATATCTGAAATGGCATCCTATACCCTATATTTAGAGGCCTATACCCTATATTTAGAGGCCTATACCCTATATTTATAGGCCTATACCCTATATTTAGAGGCCTATACCCTATATTTAGAGGCCTATACCCTATATTTAGAGGCCTATACCCTATATTTTATTGGTTCATTTAACATTTTGCAGGATGAAATCTCTTGAGATGCATCATCTCGTTTTCAAGAGTGTCCATCTTAAAAAAACTAAACAAATTAAACTTAGTAACAATAAACATTTGGCAACTACGGTCTAATAATACTAACATTGAAATAACAATAATAATACAAACTTACATTAACCGCATAAAAATATGTTGTAAAACTACTAATAGGTTTACAACTAATATAAAATGTGCTACAATTACAGTATATAGCCCAGTATTTCTGGCCAGGGCCCTATGTGGCAGACCTACATCTACAGTGACTTCAGAAACTATTCACCCCCTTGACTTTTCCTGTGTTACAGCCTGAATTTAAAATTGATTCAATTGAGATGTTATGTCACTGATCTACACGCAATACCACATCATTTCAAAGTGGAATTATGTTTTAGAAATAATAACAAATGAACTAAAAATGAAAAGCTGAAATGTCTTGAGTCAATCAGTATTCAACTCTTTCGTTATGGCAAATAAGTTCAGGAGTAAAAATGTCCATATATATATATTTTTAAAAAAACTTTTTTCAATAAACAAAAACATACATAGACAAAAACAATAGATAACTTAATATATATATACATTTCAACAAACATTAAGGAGGTTTCCAATGGTTTGAAAATAAGTGCATCTATTTGTAGAAGGGTAAAAGAAAAAGCATATACCATGAATATCCCTTTGAGCATGGTGAAGTTATTAGGTGTATCAATACACCCAGTCACTACAAAGATACAGGCGCCCTTCCAAACTCAATTGCCGGAGAAGAAGGAAACTGCTCAGGGATTTTACCAGGAGGCCAATGGTCATTTTAAAAAACAGTTACAGAGTTGAATGGCTGTGATAGGAGATCATTTAGGATGGATCAACAACATTGTAGTTACTCCATAATAGTAACATAAATGACAGAGTGAAAAATAGCCTGTACAGAGTAGCAATATTCATCCTGTTTGCTATAAGGCACTAAAGAATTACTGCAAAAAATGTGTCTAAGAAATTCACTTTTTGTCCTGAATACAAATGGTTATGTTTGAGGCAAAACTAACACAACACCTCACTGAGTACCACACTTTATATTTTCGAACATGGTGGTGGCTGCATTATGTTATGGGTGTGCTTGTCATCGGCACCGGTGAAAACTTGGTTCAGTCTGCTTTCAGTTCAGTCTGCTTTCCACCAAACACTGGGAGACAAATTCAACTTTCAGTAGGACAATAACCTAAAACACAAGACCAAATCTACACTGGAGTTGTTTACCAAGATGACATTGAATGTTCCTGACTGGCCAAATTACAGTTTTAACTTAAATCATTTTGAAAATCTAAGTCTCTAACAATGATTAACAACCAACTTGGCAGAGCAAATATGGGCAAATATTGTAAAAGTTGTGCACGTTCACTCTAGAGAATAGGGTTCCATTTCAGAGGCAGAATACACAACACTGAGACACTTTTAAAGTAATCAATATCCTGTTGATTTTCCAATCAATTCATTTCCTCAGAGAAGGATGAAGATCGAATAGTATGGATAGAGATCTAATAGGATGGATCTCTCTTTCTCTCTCTCTCTCTTTCTCTCTCTCTCTCTCTCTCTCTCTCTCTCTCTCTCTCTCTCTCTCTCTCTCTCTCTCTCTCTCTCTCTCTCTCTCTCTCTCTCTCTCTCTCTCTCTCTCTCTCTCTCTCTCTCTCTCTCTCTCTCTCTCTCTCTCTCTCTCTCTCTCTCTCTCTCTCTCTCTCTCTCTCTCTCTTTCTCTCTTTCTCTCTTTCTCTCTTTCTCTCTCTCTCTCTCTCTCTCTCTCTCTCTTCTCTCTCTCTCTCTCTCTCTCTCTCGCTCTCTGTCAGTACATTCAGTACATCACCACTAAACAAATGTATGGACACCGAAATAAACCTGACTGCACAAATGCTCTGTCTGTCTGTCTGTCTGTCTGTCTGTCTGTCTGTCTGGCTGGCTGGCTGGCTGGCTGGCTGGCTGGCTGGCTGGCTGGCTGGCTGGCTGGCTGTGTATGTTTCTGTGTGTGTGTGTGCGTGTTTCTGTGTGTGTGTGCCAGCCACTGTGTTAGCCTTCATCAGCAGAGATGGGCAGAAGCATTTGGCCTTTAACCCCCAAACCTCTGTTTGCTGACAGGCTCATCCCCAACGCTCTCTCTACACACACACACAGAAACCTTTTCAATTACCACTCTTTGTCGACATTCTACTGCCACATCTCCTCCTCCCTCCTACCTCTCCAGTGTCTCAGTAGCGGTGTGTAATTAATTAGGTTTTTACGTTGTGATCTGATCAGCCTCAGGATTGGTTAGTCTGATAAGAAGAATTCAAAGGCACACACAGCCTGCATTCACCAGTAAGCGCAGGTTAATTTAAATTCTTCCACTCTTCTCTGCACTAATTACAATGAGAGAGAGAGAGAGAGAGAGAGAGAGAGAGAGAGAGAGAGAGAGAGAGAGAGAGAGAGAGAGAGAGAGAGAGAGAGGCATGAAACAGTCATTTGTTTGAAAATTGAAGGCTTTCTTTTTGCACTGTCGTTATTCAGTGTCTGAAACTCAAATAATGAAATCTCTTTAAGGATACGCTCTAGTCTAGTGTGTGTGTGTGTGTGTGTGTGTGTGTGTGTGTGTGTGTGTGTGTGTGTGTGTGTGTGTGTGTGTGTGTGTGTGTGTGTGTGTGTGTGTGTGTGTGTGTGTGTGTGCGTGCGTGCGTGTGTGTCAGCTCCAGAGTGAGAGAGGAGCATCTCAGAGTTATTTTATGTATAAACATTGTTCAGATATCAATTCTTCATTAGTCTATCTCCTCTATTCTGTTAACACACTCATTTATCTATTTAACACTATAGTAGACTGCCAAACTGTCAATGGGGTTCAAGTGGCGCTCTATAATGACTGAATCACTGTGAAACAAGTCTAAATACCAGGAGGTCTTGGTTAAAACGTTGCTTTACCGCTTTCATAGGAATGTGTAGCTGCTTTCTGTGTTGTATTGTGGTATAGCTTATTGTGGTACGGTCACAGTGCTGTGTGTCCTACATCAGAATTCACTGGTTAATCTTCCCCCATCCTCCTTCAACACCCTGGCAGCCTTATTCTCTATCTCTGTTTCCCTCCCTCCATCTCTCCCTCTCTCCATCACCGTGTCTGCACACTTTGTGATCTGCAGACGGAAGCTGTTTCTACGGGGTTACAGGGTTCAATGTGTGAGGGTGTCTGCGTTTGTTTGCATGTGTGAGTGAGTGAGTGAGTGAGCAGTGGGTTTTTCAGAGAGAGAGAGACACCATCTTTAAATTCTCACTGCATCATGACCAACCATCAACCCACTCACATTCACACACAACAAACAACCCAGTACCCTATCAAAATCAATACAAATTATAACCTCTCCTGTTTCCCTCTCCTCTCCTCTCCCCCCAACCCCCACAAACACCTCATTTCCATTAGCGAGTGATAGACCCCTGGATGAATAAAACATAAAGCCTGATCACACTGCTCCTCAGATTTGACCAGCCAGGGACACACACACACACACACACACACACACAAATGCACATGCACTCATACACACGGCAGACCCTATTCATATTCACACATCATGATAACACGGACTGAGGGATTATACACACACATAGCTATGTGCCTGTGCAGAGAGACTCACAAACATACGAAGTCTCAGCCACCGGTGCATAAAGATGCATAGACACACACACGCTGGTATTGGATTTGCGATCTCATTTTGGAGACAGACTATATCTCTCTCACACACACTATTCCTCCATTCTTTGGGGGGGGGTTTTCCGTTACGACCGTTTGGAACATCACTGGAGGATTTAGATAAACACACGGGTCTGAGGATGTAACTGTCAACTGATCGAAACTGAAATCTCTCTCTCATATCTGAAGGGTGTGGAATGGTGTCCGTTATAGATACAGGCCCTGTGTCGAGGACTGACGCTCCCAGTGTGTGTAGCCCTCCAGGAAGTGGCGCGCACCGTGTGTGTAGCCCTCCAGGAAGTGACGCTCCCAGTGTGTGTAGCCCTCCAGGAAGTGGCGCGCACCGTGCGTGTAGCCCTCCAGGAAGTGGCGCGTACGCTGTGTGTAACCCTCCAGGAAGTGACGCTCCCAGTGTGTGTAACCCTCCAGCAAGTGACGCTCCCAGTGTGTGTAACCCTCCAGGAAGTGACGCTCCCAGTGTGTGTAACCCTCCAGGAAGTGGCGCGCACCATGCGTGTAGCCCTCCAGGAAGTGGCGTGCACCGTGTGTGTAGCCCTCCAGGAAGTGGCGCGCACCGTGTGTGTAGCCCTCCAGGAAGTGACGCTCCCAGTGTGTGTAGCCCTCCAGGAAGTGGCGCGCACCGTGTGTGTAGCCCTCCAGGAAGTGGCGCGCACCGTGTGTGTAGCCCTCCAGGAAGTGGCGCTCCCAGTGTGTGTAGCCCTCCAGGAAGTGGCGCGCACCGTGCGTGTAGCCCTCCAGGAAGTGGCGCGCACCGTGTGTGTAGCCCTCCAGGAAGTGGCGCTCCCAGTGTGTGTAACCCTCCAGGAAGTGGTGCGCACCATGCGTGTAGCCCTCCAGGAAGTGGCGCGCACCGTGTGTGTAGCCCTCCAGGAAGTGGTGCTCCCAGTGTGTGTAGCCCTCCAGGAAGTGGCGCGCACCGTGTGTGTAGCCCTCCAGGAAGTGGCGCTCCCAGTGTGTGTAGCCCTCCAGGAAGTGGCGCGCACCGTGCGTATGCGTGATGTTTGGGTTCTCCTCTCTAAACCCTCTGTTGTTTTCTTTCTCTCTACGTTCTCTGATGATCTCAAACTGCAGGAGGCCCTAATGATCTGGCATTAGTACGGGCGCACACACACACACACACACACTAAAAAACACACACACAAGACACACAGACAGCGTAGTGTTGAGATAGTGTTTTAAAGAGTGTGGTGAAGTGTGCGTTATAAATCTCAGATGCCAGTTAGAGGTAAATATTTACATCTGCTAATAGACCTCATTATAACAGAGAGAGAGAGAGATGGGGACTGCTTAAATACACACAGAGGATAAGCTATCTAATTGGACTTCATTTAATAACATACTGCACAGTTTCCCTGTCTCCATATCCATCTTCACCCCCTTGTCATTAACACAAGCACAGTGCAGCCCCTTGTAAACAGCAGTGTTAGAACTCACCCACCGCAAAGAAATACAATACAGTCCTATACATGTGCACTATATACACAAACTGTAGGGTGTCTATGTTACCAGCTCCATACACATAATGTGCATATAGTGTATACACTGAGTGTACAAAACATCAAGAACACCTTCCTAATAATGAGTTGCACCTCCTTTTGCCTGAAAAACAGCTCCAATTCGTCATGGCATGGACTACACAAGGTGTCGAAAGCTTTATTGAACATTATGTAGCATGTCTCCTCCCCTTCATCTACACTGATTGAAATGGATTTAAAAAATGCCATCAAAAAGGATCATGGCTTTCACCTGGGTTCACCTGGTCAGTCTATGTCATGGAAAGAGCAGGTGTTCCTAGTGTATTGTACACTCAGTGTATACTTTCATGACTGTGTAAAAGACTACGGCATTAATACAAGTTAAACAGCTGCAGCATGCACCGCACAGCCCACAAAGGAGCCACTTACAAAGGAGCTTAGTTTCACACACACACACACACACACACACACACACACACACACACACACACACACACACACACACACACACACACACACACACACACACACACACACACACTGCTGTATGACAGTGATCAATAATGAAAGTGCTACATTGTAAAACCTTGTCTAATTTCACAGATGCTGAACAAATTGTCCTCCCACCAAAAGGAGAATGCTATTGTATGTCTGGTATTTTTTCAGTGGTGTGTGTGTGTGTGTGTGTGTGTGTGTGTGTGTGTGTGTGTGTGTGTGTGTGTGTGTGTGTGTGTGTGTGTGTGTGTGTGTGTGTGTGTGTTCTGCGTCAGACAATGACGGAGAGTCAGTGAAGCGTGACAAGAGCAGAGATGCAGGGAGAATATCTATTTGATTTTGTAGACAACTGGGTGCATATGTGTATGCGGGGCCTGTGTGTGCCCAAGTGTGTCCGTGTCTCTTGATTTCACATCAGAAGACATACATACATACATACATACATAAGACTTCAGCTATGAATTCCCAGACATTAACAACCACAGATGTTACTGTTGGTATTTTGGTATTTTATTAGGTTCCCCATTGCGAAAGCAGCAGCTACTCTTCCCGGGGTCAACACAAAACATGAAACATGAAATAATACAGAACATTAATAGACAAGAACAGCTCAAGCACAGAACTACATACATTTAAAACATCACACACAGCCTACATATCAATACATTCACACAACATTTCTTGGTCAAATAGGGGAGAGGTGTTGTGCTGTGAGGTGTTGCTTTGTCTGTTTTTTGAAACCAGGTTTTCTGTTCAATTGAGCCATTTGAGATGGGAGTTCGTTGCAATCATGGCTCTTTATAATACTGTGAAAAGAGCCCTGGTGGCATGTCTGGACTTGTGGTGTCAAAAAAGCAGAGAATCTCTTTATCAGGGACATACTTCTCCCCATATTTACAACCATTGAATTAATATGTTTACAGTCCAAGGTAACACCAAGTCATTTAGTCTCCTCAACATGCTCAACAGCCACATGATTCTTTATCAGATTCTAGAATTTAGGGAATGATCTGTACCAAATACAATACTCTTAGTTTTGTCAGGAACAGTTTATTACTGGCCACCCATTCTAAAACTGACTGCAATTCTTTGTTTAGGGTTGCAGTGATTTAATCCGCTGTGGTTGCTGACATGTATAGGGTTGAGTCATCAGCATAGAAAGACACTCAGGTCGGTTTAATGCCAGTGGCAGGTCATTAGTAAAAATAGAAAAGAGTAGATTGCCAAGAGAACTGCCCTGCGGTACACCACACTGACATATTTAATATTAGAGAAGCTTCCATTAAAGAAAACCCTTTGTGTTCTATCAGATACAGTGCCTTCAGAAAGTATTCAGACCCCTTGACTTTTGCCACATTTTGTTGTGTTACAGCCTGAATTTAAAATGGATTAAACTGAGATTTTTTTTGTCACTGTCATACTCACAAAAACATCTGTAGCGTCCAAACGGTTTGGCCTACAAACTAATATGACCACTCTATGGAAAGCTGAGACTTACGATCACGTTGGTGTTCTCCCCAAGTGTTACGGGACTCGTCTGAAGTCAAACCATACAAATGAATAGTAGTTTTGTGGCAACAAAAATAAGGGGTTAAATATGTGTCCAAAAATATATATATATTTCCTGAGCTTTCTTATATCTTCTAGATAGACACTTCAAAACCACATTCCTTATCATACATTTTTTTACTGTATTTTTTTGCCATTTAAATGAATGTGTTATTCAATGCACTTCTATGGGCTATGGTAGTAAAGGCCAAATTCAATATTTTATTTTATATTTGATACCTAAAATTCTAAATAAAATAGCTAAATGATCCATGGTATGACCATCTTAAAACAATTCCATATGTTAGCTTACACTAACTTTACATTTATTCCACGACCCAGCAATTCATTTTTGTCTTCTCTAGTGGACATCAAACCAAATCAAATTGTATTTGTCACATGCCTCAAATACAACAGGTAGACCTTACAGTGAAATTCTTACTTACAAGCCCTTAACCAACGATGCAGTTTAAAGAAAATCCCCCCCAAAAAGTCAGATATACTGTAAGAATAACAAATAATTAAAGAGCAGCAGTAAATAACAGTAGCGGGGCTATATGCAGGGGGTACCAGTACAGAGTCAATGTGCCAATGTGCGGGGGCACCGGTGTTGAGGTAATTACATACATATAGGTAGATGTCCTTGGTCTTTGGCATCTATGTTTTTCACCTACTGTACGCGTTGATTGTAATGCATTTTTTCTTCATATTTACTTCCTAATGACCACTACACTAAAAGATAAACAACAATATTTTTTCACATTTTGTTCTTTGTAAATGTTTTTTCCCCACCCCAAACAC
>NC_068446.1:20760476-20800476 GCF_023373465.1 Oncorhynchus keta
AAGCCTAAAATACCCTTTTTCCTAGTGGGGACTGGCGTGATGTCCCCACTTGTCTGAATTTTCCTTGTTTTACTATCTTTGTGAGGGCTTCTGGTCCCCACAATAATAGTAAAACATAACACACATACACAACTATCTATTGTTCAGCAGAGTGAACATTCCCGGTGCAAATGTACCTGATGTATCACCTACTACTCCCACAGGAGTAACGCTTATGCAAACGTGTGTACACACATACCGATACATACACACACACACTCAGGGGTGGAACAGATGCTAATGTTAGGAAGGAGGGGAGAGGTGCTGCTCTTGATAACTTTCTCTGCTTGACAAGGTCAGCCCTGAGACTGTGGACAGGTGTGTGTGCGTGTGTGTATGTGTGTGAGGTGGGCAGATGGCTCAGTTTAGTCCTGAAGGGTTGCATTGGTGTCTCTCTGCAGGGCAGCTTGGCAGCTGGGGAGGGTCTCTGGTGACCCCAACACTGCCTTGGCCTGTCAGTCTCTCACACACACACAGACACACCACACACACACCTACAGCCCAAGGGCATGAGGAGGCACGGCAACAGAATCTAATCTCTAAGGTAACAGATTTGAGAACAGTGTCACGTTGTAACTCATCACCAAGGACACCTGGGGAATGATGTCACAGAGGTGATTCAACTTCCATCGTCGCCTGTAGCACTTAATTTATATGTCGTTCTGGCTCTCTCTTGTCAGTCTCTCTCTCTTTCTCTTAGCAGTGAATGGAGAGAGGGTGATTAGTGGGCTGTTATGTTGTTGTTCTATTGTGAAGAGTGTGTGGAGGTGCTAATGGAAGGCAGTCGGTTTGGGAGGTGCACACTCTCTCTCTTTGTCTTTCTCCATTCTTTATCTCTTTCTCTCTCTATTGCTTTCTTGAGTATATTAAACAGTGAAGGGAGAGAGGGGATGTTGTGCCGGTGCAGACAGTGGTCTGGTCTCAGAGCAAGAATGGCTTGATGAATAATTGAAGCAGCCAGGAGAGAATGCCTGCTGCAATATTCATATGTCATATTGACTTGACTGCCAGTCACTGGCCCACACACGCACACGCACACGCCCACACACACACACACACATAGATGTCAATAGTAAGCCCTGGGCTGGCCTGAAGACACTGACCCTGACCGAACGTTCCTCGTGATGTTCCCTACTTCCCTTCAGTTCCCAATATTGACCCTCTTACTGTCCGTCAGCGTGTGCATTGACACCAGTTTGCTCCTCTAATGAATGAATAAACAGTTCTGCTCCTTACCTTCCACATACTAAAAGCCATATTACCCAGCGATTGGAGAGCAGGAGGTATTAGCCACCTGCAGAGTTCAAATCCGAATGATTGAATTACTGACCATTTGGTTTCCAGTGGAGGTACAGCATTTAGTGAGATTCAGCCTCCATGGAGGTCAGAGCATTCCTACATCTTGCACTTTGAGGAACTGTCATACACATCCAATACATTGGTCTGCACCGCATCACTCATAGTGATTCAGGGCTAATCTCTATGGCCATCCAGCTAATTACAAGCAACTGGCTAAACAAAAAGACAAGGCCTTACTTGTTCTGAGATGTTGGAGTCCGTTCCCCGGTGCTTGACATAGGAGCTCAGCCAAGATGGCAGGAAGAAACAAGTCTGCACCCTTTTCCCACCTGCATCTCCATCCCGAATCTCCCCATTGCCTGTTTATATGAGTATTTCACACTATGTTGAGGCAAAATTGGGGTATAATGCTGTCTAGATGTCAATCCCAATACATGTTCATGTCATCGTCATCAATCAACTGCATTACAGTTAAAAAGGACTTTGACTACCACCACTGATTTCTGTATGCTAGCTATGCCACCAGTTTATACGAATGGGAGTCACGTTTTCTAAACCTGTAAAGGGACAACTTCTAGATGTTATGCAGCAATAGCAGCCAAATATATCCAACTTGGATTTTAGGAACCACATTGTGGGCCTGTTACAATACAAATATCCACTTTGTTAGATCAGATTTGTTCAATGTGCGCCAATCTAGCGTCGCAGTCTGCATTCCATTGACCGTTTTACTGTATCTATCCCCATTGTCTTTCCAGGAGTTCAAACTCATTTCCGTCTTTGCAGATAAAAGCTTAAAGTGGCTTTAAGTCTGACATGAATGTGTTGCGTTCGCCTGTTGCGTTCACCTTCAGCCAATAAGATTTTAGGCAGATTGATAAGCTAAAATCTTATTGATGGAAGAATTGCTCCGTCTTCAAAGGCACGTGAACACTCATTCATTTAGCTTGATAAGCTAACTAACATTGCTAATCATAGCTCGCCTAACGTTGATATGTTGTCAAACGGGCTACATTCTCCATAAGGTTGAAATAGTCAAAAAGTGATTTGTTGTCATCTTTTGGTTGAAAGGGCAAAAGGTCAGCGGTGACACGTCACAACTCGACAACACGGGTAACAACAAGAGTTCCCCACTTAATGCTGACTCGGAGGGTCGTTCAAGTTATATAGTGTCAAAGACTGGAAGAAAAACAAAATGATCTAAAACTGGATTGGAGGATAGGTCTTTGTGTATGTCGGGAAATGATTTGTTTCTTGTTGGAATGCGTTTGTTGATTAACCCTCTGAGGTCATACGATCGCACATTTGTGATCATTGTTGAGTGGTCCCTGTAGCGAACCATCGCAAATATGTGATTGGAACAGTAGCAACAGAATGCAGGATACAACAAAATGCATCTGCAAAGCATCTAAACAATGTTTTGTAGTGATGGGAAATAAAGGTCTTCACAACTTTATTCCTCAACCTCACCTTTTCTTGTAAAAGATAAATGTGAACTTCATCATCCAGAAATGTAATATTGTTTAGAAAAGAGATGTGTGTCTTGTCATCTAAGCTAAATGCTGCTAAATTCTTTATGATGGCAGCCATGTTTGTTTATGTTTGACAAGGGAAAACTCCCTAATCCCAGAATGCCATTCACTACTATGACTCGTTCAAAACAACTGGGAGCTCAGAACTTGGAACTCAGAAATCTCAGACTTCCGACTTCAGTGCATTCAAAACAACTGGGAACTCGGGGAAAAAACAAGCTCCGACTGGTAATTCCAACTCTGGAACTCTGGCCTCTTTCTAGAACTCTGACTTTCTGACCTGAAGATCACTGACATCATGATTTGACCTCGTATTTCTCCAAGTTCCCAGTTGTTCTGAATGCAGCATAAAACACAAATAAACAAAGTCAAAGTCAAAATGGCTGCGCCCCTAGCCTGAAAAATATCAACTGAGTTTGGTCACTTTTCAGCATATTACAAAACTTCGATGTACTTGTTACAGTGATTTCAAGAATCGGAGCACAAGTCATTTACAGCAAATAAAATGTTATCACCTCACAGATCATCACCCCAAATACAAACCTACAGTCTAGCGTAGAGGAAACCATTTTAGGGGGGTTAGTGTGTGGGGGGGTTATTTCATTTGTGGGGGGGTTTCAAGTCCATGGAGGGTAGAAATTGTGGAAGGTCACGTGGGGGATATGATAAAGGAAATATTACTATAATATTACTATAATGGGGGATTTATCAATAAATCAGGGACAGACAGAAGAAGTTCATCAGCTAAATAAAAATAAAACTCCTGGAAAAGGGTTCTGAGCTGGCAACCCTGAGGGACCCCCGTTACAATCTGATGCCATGTTCAAAACAACTGGGAACTGGAAACTCGGAAATCTCAAACTTCTTACACATTCAAGACAACTGGGAATTATGGAAAAAACAAGCTCCGACTGGGAAAAATAGTTTTGAACAGTCATCCAACTCGGAATTCCAACTCGGGAACTCGGGCTCCGACTTTCCGGCCTGAAGGTCACTGACGTCATGATTTGACCTCGTATTTTTCAGAGTTCCCAATTGTCTTGAAAGCACAATAAGTCAGTCGAGTGAACCATCGTCTTCATCTCGTTTTGTTATAAAATCTTTGGTCTGACAGACACTTGAGTGACAACCAGAATGCATTGTATGATGTCAACTAATGTGGTGCCGCATATAGCTGGCAAATAGCTTAGCATTCGCTCATCAAAATCAACACATCCTTTAAAAAAGTATTTGACACACATCATATGTGTCCATTACAATTTATGCAAGAATCGGAATGCAGGAATACTTGAAAATGTGAATAAAACAGTAAATACATTATGCTCCATGCAAACATAAGGTATGTTACAGTAGAAACAACAACACGGTATACGAATATGGCACTTACTTTGATAGGAACGCACACATGTCCAAGGTTATTATTTGCATGGAAAACAACAATGAAGGCAATGCGGGCGCAAGCCAGAAAATGTGCCAGGTGAAAAAGGGCCTGTTCTGACTAGAGATGCACAAATGTCTGAATACTTGATCTGGCGAAACACTGGAGAAGTGCTTGGGCTCTTGTCGAAGACAGAAAAGTATATCAGTAAAAGCCTCAAACATAAATTGTTTGCAAGAGTGAAATGGGCTATTTCTTATGTGGATTAATGAGGAGGCGGAACACACCTCAATTCAAACTGTTGTTCTAAAATAAAACGTGTTATAAAATCATTTGAAATTGACATGTTAAAACATAATATATAGATAATTAGCAGGCAGCGTGCCTCGGTTCGATGGCAGCATGGGTTAACTGTCCTGTTGCTTAACAATCACATTTTGGAACAATGAGTGCATTATGACATCACGCGCGTTAAAAAAAAAAAAACTCACACTGGGACGACCGTGAAAGATATTTAGAACTCACACATGAAAAGATTAAGGATGGATATCTGGGAGACAAGTTTGAGGTGTCAAAGATTGTGATGCCGAGTTGTGGTGTTTCACTACTGACCTTTTACCTAGCTAACTTTATCATTAGCAATGTTAGAAAGCGTATCAAGCTAGATAAAATCTTATTGGTTGAAGAATTGACTTCAAAAGCACTTGAACACAATCATTTTGGATTTCCCATTTCGCACTTCCCAGTTTCCTATTTTCCACGAGCATGTGAAGCCTAATCCAGTCAGGCTGGAACTTTAACCTTTTGAAAAATGATTCAACAGCAAATAGCCTAGAATTATGTAAAAATATTTGTATTAAATGCAGTTGGTTAAAGCCGCAATCCTTAATTCATGCTGCAGAGGATAGGAGGTGAGATGGGAGGAGAGAAGGAAAGGAGAGCAAAAGAGAGGAAGGTGAGAGGGAAGGGGGTGAGGGGATTTCAGGTAGGATTCTGGGTCATTAGGTATTCATTGGATCTAAATTATGCTGCAGGAGAGAGAGATGGGGATGAGAAGAGGGAGGAGAGAGAGATGAGATTAAACTACTGTTATTGCTTAAAGTGGAGGAGGGGTGAGGGGGTGGGATACCAGGAGAAAGCAAGAGAGCAGGGAGAAGGACAGGGACAGCATACTGAGAGACACACATACACTTCAGTCTGGGCTATAATAAGGAGCACTCCTGTCAATCTAAGTCACAAAGCCAACCCCCTGACACACACACGCACACACACAAACACAGAGAAACACACAGACACACACACACTTTAAGAGAGAGAGAAAGAAGGGAAGAAAGAAATCAAGACAATGTTATTCTGAGCAGCTCTCCATTGGCCCATAGGCTAACATATCAAGCTATACATGTGCCTTGTCCCTGATGCCTGGAATAATAGTACACACACACACACACACACACACACACACACACACACACACACACACACACACACACACACACACACACACACACACACACACACACACACACACACACAGTGTCATATAACAGGCTGTGCCTGCATGTATTTGGTCCCTACACCACAATATAATAGTATCACAGTCCTTACCAAGACGAGCTCTCTCTCACACATACACACACCGTCACATTGTCCAGCAAGTTGTTCCGGAGCGAGTGTGTGTGTTTCTGTGTGTATTATTCAGCTGTGTCTACAGGGAGAGGAGCTGCTCACTGTGCTACTTACAACACATCTAAGTAGGCCAAAGAGACTGAAACTAAAGTACCACACAAACACAAACAGCGGGGGGTGGTGGCTGAGTATGGGAGAAATTATGTTTGGTACAATTCTGCCATGGTAAGCGTCCGCCAAATTGTGTATGTGAGTGTCTGTGGCTCTGTGGTACGTCAAATAGTGAAGCTAAATGGTATTTAGCCTACCCGTCACTGGTACTTGTTTTCAGTGGTGAAATGCTAAATGCTAATTCGCCATCAGTGCTGTTTCTGTACTGTGGGGAATTAGTATTAATATCAGAGAGAGCAGAGAGCCAGCAATACACTCAACATGACAGCAATACATGCATATGGCCAGAACAGCAAGCCACATACACACGCATGCAAGAGAAAGGAAGACAGAGAGAATATCTATTTCTGTGTGAGATTAGCTAGAGCTGGGAGCCCTGACCAAGCCCTCATCTGGAGAGTTATTAAAGAGAGGGATTCAAGTTGAAGGACCTAGTTCGAACCTTACAATAGAAGATAGGGAGAGGGACGGAGAGATAGATTTAGAGAGAGAGAGATGGAATTTCCAGGAGAGAGAGAGCGAGAGAGAGGGAGGGATGAAGAGAGAGAGCGAGAGAGAGACAGGGTGGGACACTTCCCTGTAAGAACCTTAGAATGCGGTTGATACGCGTGGCAGAAAGTGGATTGAGTTTAGGGCTGCACTGTGACTTTGAATTAAAATAGAGATTTCTCTCCATCTCTCTCTCTCCCGCTTTCCCTCCATCCCCTCTCTTTCTCTTCCCCTTTCTCCATCTCGTCAAAACCCTCTAAACTCCCAATGCATGTCTCTTCCCCTCCTACCGTTCACTGACTCTTCTCTCCAACCAGGTAAGCTAAACACAGCCAGAGGTTGTAGTCCTCTTTCTGGCAGCAGCCTAAGACATCATACATACAGGTGGACATAACAGAGGAGAATATCTCCTCTCCCTCTCAGCATGCCTCTATCGCTCCCTCTCATCCTCCGCCTCTCTCCCCATTATTTTCCTTCTTCCCTTGTTCCATGGTTCTATTCCTCCCCCCTCTCTCTCCTTCTCTGTCTGTCTCTGCTCCCTCTCTATCCTAAATGTCCTGATTAGGCTTAGTGTGGGGCAGCATGGTTTAGACTCCTGTGGTGGAAATACAACACCAGAGACCCCTGAAGTCAATCTGAAATGAATCACTATTTATTATCAGAAAAGTGGAGAGGTTACAAGAAACTCTACAGGTCTATCAGAAACTCCGCTCGGGCAGTCACAGCAGTTGTCGTATATACGGCTATACACAGACACGTTATCTTTGCATCATTGAGCATAATTAATTAATCACCACCGGTGGCTCGCACATGTGACTGACCAATACCTCACAAGGCTTTCTCTCTACAAGTTGAGACCTTGAAACTGAGATACCTCGGTTGTTCCCATAGCAACATTCTGGGCATACTGCCAAGTTGCTTATCGGTGATAGTGAGGATTCCTCCACACACGATCAGTCTGTCACCTGCATGAACCCGTCTAATTGGTTATTAGAGAAGTAGCATTGATTTAATACAAAAACATAACATTTCACTCACATTCCCTCCTCTTATCACTCTGGTAATTATCATTACATGTTAATGTAAGCATTAGATGGCTTCTATCAAAATATTTCTATTAAAGTAAGTGAAATCAACAAGAAAAACCAGACACTTCATCCTTTCAAACCCTTCACTCTGGGTTTTACAATCTAAAATGCACACACATACAAAACGGATTTGTAGACTCAGAGGTGACTAAATCTCTCAATGTTTAACCATTGTTTACATAGTTCTTATCACAATCGGGTTGCAGTGACATCTGTTCTGCACCAACTGTCCCTGAGACTAGTCAAAACATAAAACCTGTTGCTTAACAAATCTGCTAGGGCCTTCTAAACGACGGTGGGCCTATATGGTTGTGTAATGCAGAAAACGTCATGGGTCAGGGTTACTCTACTAAGAGCCACACTGCACCACCGGAACAGGCGAGGCCCCATCTTCTCCTGGATCAGGAACCTGTCTGCAGTGGGGGTGGTCAGAAGAACTTGGTATGGCCCTCTCCAACGGGGGACTTTCCAACTTTTTCTCCTGAAGTCTTTGACCACCACGAAATCCCCTGGGTTCAAACAGTGTTCAGCTCCACCTGCCAAGAGCGCCTTAAGGACACTGTTAAGGGTGACACAATATTCGACCATGTCGTCCTCCATTCCTTGCAGGGACAACCTGTTCTGGGTGAAGGGTGTATTAGTCATTCTCATGGGACGGCCAGTCAGCACCTCATGTGGCGAGAGACCAGTGACTGTGTGGGATCTTAATTTCTCTGGGTAGACCCATCTACAAAAACTCAAAGTCTGGGTTGTCTAACGGGGTGTCTCTCAAGTCCAATCTAGGGCTATGGTCAATTTCAATACCTAAGTCACAGTCATGATCTTCACCGGCATCTGCTGTAGGGAGAAGAGTTGAGGGGTTAAGAATTGTACATCGTTTCAGAGTAACATGAGACATTGTCAACAGAATGTTCTGATGGTCTAGCATTCTCACAGGCGTCAAAGGAGCCGTTCTTGCAAGTGTAATAATTGCGCAGCATGAGGCACATGGATGGTTAGGGGAGACAGACACAATATCAGAACATACCAAAACAGCCTCAGTAGCAGCCGCTACCAATCTCAAACAGGAAACCATTCCCCTGATCACACTATCCAAACATTTAGGAATAATAACCAACAGGCCTATATCCCACACCATGATACTGTGTCAAAACTGCTGACATGAACACACTCGTCTTCAAAATGAAGAGATGGAAGGGTTTATTATGGTCTGGCAAGCCAAAGCAAGCGGTAGACATTAATGTTTGTTTCAATTTTACCAATGCCACCTCGCCCTCATCCATCCAGACCACAACTTCACTCGCATCCATCTTTCTCCCATAAAGACAATCCATACAGCTGTTGAACTATCTCTGCTTACTTTCAACCATTGGCGACAGTAACCAGCTACACCCAACACCATGTGACACCATATGCTGCTTTGTAACAGGTTCAGGCAAAGCTTTAATTGCCTCTAATCTATCGTTGGAAAGGGCGCGACCCTCAGAAGTAATATCTTGACCCAAATATTTAACTGAGGTCCGGCATAATTGCATTTTACTCAGGGAAACTTTATGACCATCTTCTGCTAAAAAAATCAACAATGCCCTAGCGTCCTCGTGACATATCTCTTCTGATTGTGAGTCGTCAACATGCTGAATGAACCAAAGTACTCCCTCCCGGAGCAACAAAACCCTCTAGGTTTTCGAGACATTTCTTGGGCAAAGTTTGCCAGTGGTTCAACGTAACCTTGCGGCATCACTGTCCATTTCCATTTTTTCCCAAGAAACGTAAACGATGCTAAATAAAGCATTAGCTAAATCAATTCCTGAAAAACAGCAACTACCTGGAGGCACCTGGGATAAAATGGTAACAATGTTAGGCACCAGGTGTGCTCTAGCATGTACAGCATCGTTTACTAGTCTAAGGTCTTGCACAAAACGCTAATCACGAGATAGTCTCCTAACAGG
This sequence comes from Oncorhynchus keta, assembly GCF_023373465.1. Lineage (NCBI taxonomy): Eukaryota > Metazoa > Chordata > Actinopteri > Salmoniformes > Salmonidae > Oncorhynchus > Oncorhynchus keta. Next base: position 20,770,048 of record NC_068446.1, read on the forward strand.
TAAAAATTGGTGTGTTACTTGGTGAATTCAGGAAGGGAACCAGAGCGCCTCTTTCCACTAGGGACTATGAATGGGAATGATACTCTTTTTTGGCTTCTTTGCTAAGAGGGTACTGAGTTTGTAAGGTCTGTGGATGCTTTTTGGAATGGCCACAACTGGTACAGCTCCTTTAATGCTTCCAATGTCAGTCTTTGATTTAGACTGCAGTTCTTCAGGTATGTATTTTAGCCAATCAATGTGTGAATTATCTTGTACTACCACAGGCATGGTTTCAACAGGAATTGTCTTGGGGTTGTCATCGCAGTAGCCCAGTATGGGGAATAGAAAGTTGCTGTTGAAGCTGCCCACTTTCCTTCCCCTTCCCAGACCACCCAATGAGTTGCTTACATCGCTTTCTTCATCCAAATACTCACATATTTCCATTGTGTTCCAGGAGCTTTTGATAAGCTATAATGGGGAACACAGCCATGGACATCATACAAACTCATCTTAGTATCCGTCAACAACACTCCAGCTGCTACGAAGTCTTCTCTTCTGTATATCCCACTCGTGGTTATCTCAACTTTCTCTTTTTGTTTCGACCATCACTGTTGGCATTCAGGGTCTTCTTCATATGAGGGAACAGCAGCAGTACAATGTAGGTATTCAGACACTTCCCAGTTACCATGCAACGGGGAAGAGAGATATTGCTCTCTCAGCTGTCCCTCAACATGTTGATCATTCAGGTGCCAAGCATAGTAACAGTTCATCAGGCACAGGAATATTCAATTTTCTCTCGATCCCAATGACAACCCTTCTTCAGTGCAGGCAACAGATAAATTCATTTTAAACATCAAATCTCTTCCTAATAAATTCACTGGGCAGGCAGAGGAGTACAGGAATCTGTGTTTCCATTTACCCTCTCCTCACTCCATGTCCAGGGGGAAAGTCAAACAATATTCAGAGGGAATTCTAGACACTCCAAGTGTGTGCATTGTTTTCTTTGAGGGGGAACCAGACAGGGCAGACAATTTCTGAGACCGAAGCCCCAGTGTCCACCAAAAATTGAATTTTATGTTTATTAAGTAAAATATCAATAAGGGTTTTTTGGGTTGACAAGGTGGTCAATTTTAGCATTTGACAGGTTTCTTCTGGTTCTTCATCATTGTTTTCTTCATTAGTTTCTTCTTCTGTTTCCTCTTCATCCTATGGTTGATAGCCCCCTCATCCACCAAATGGGTGGTCCACCTGCACGCCCACAGGTGGGGACGGACACTCTTCTTGGCCTTCTCCTACTCCAGGACAATGTGTTGATAGTGGTCCTTCTGTAGCTCAGTTGGTAGAGCATGGCGCTTGTAACGCCAGGGTAGTGGGTTCGATTCCCGGGACCACCCATACGTAGAATGTATGCACGCATGACTGTAAGTCGCTTTGGATAAAAGCGTCTGCTAAATGGCATATATATATATGCCCTACCATCCCACAGTTGTAGCAGCTCCAGTCTCGCCCTCCGTCAGCTCCAGCAGGGACCCCTCGGCCTCTACCTCTTCCTCTTCCTCTGCCTCTGACTTCCAAGGTTGCCATCATTTTCTCGATATCCTCTTCCTCCTCCCGAGTAGTACATCAGCTGTGCCTTCTTCAGTCTGTCCAATCTAACTTTCCTTTTCCTTCAACTGTCTTTCCGCATGGCAGATATATGGCATTACGTAAGACAGTGGTTTTGTTTCCCATGCAATACAAGTTGTAGTTACAGCTGTCTTCAGATCTTGTCTCAGGCCTGTCACCAGAGCATGGCACAATAGGCTGCTGTATGAGTCTTGGTCAGGCGTCAGGGCTGAGTGTTGGAGGAAGACTGTCGCTATTATTTCCATGTAGTCACTCAATTTTTCATCGGTTCCCTGTTTGGTGGAATGGGTTTTCTGCCAGTCTGTTTATTTGGGGAAAGCAGCCTTTTATAACAATAAAAACTGTATCCAGCTGGTCACCACGATCAGCAACTGGTACATCGCGGTCCTACATGTGTTTATAGTCCTTCTTTTTCATTTTCAAGCAGCTGTGGAGTTTTTCTTCAATTTCTCTGGTGGTGGGGTTGTACATGGAAATTATTGCTTTCACCTCTTCCTCAAACCTCACAGCATCCTTTGCTGGGTCAATGACATCGCCCACTGTTGCTTTTATTTCGTCAACATCCCATGGTTTCTCCATTTCCAACATCCCATGGTTTCTCCATTCCCAACATACCATGGTTTCTCCATTCCCAACATCCCATGGTTTCTCCATGTCCAACATCCCATGGTTTCTCCATGTCCAACATCCCATGGTTTCTCCATGTCCAACATCCCATGGTTTCTCCATTCCCAACATCCCATGGTTTCTCCATTCCCAACATCCCATGGTTTCTCCATGTCCAACATCCCATGGTTTCTCCATGTCCAACATCCCATGGTTTCTCCATTCCCAACATCCCATGGTTTCTCCATGTCCAACATCCCATGGTTTCTCCATGTCCAACATCCCATGGTTTCTCCATTCCCAACATCCCATGGTTTCTCCCTGTCCAACATCCCATGGTTTCTCCCTGTCCAACATCCCATGGTTTCTCCCTGTCCAACATCCCATGGTTTCTCCCTGTCCAACATCCCATGGTTTCTCCATGTCCAACATCCCATGGTTTCTCCCTGTCCAACATCCCATGGTTTCTCCATGTCCAACATCCCATGGTTTCTCCATGTCCAACATCCCATGGTTTCTCCATGTCCAACATCCCATGGTTTCTCCATTCCCAACATCCCATGGTTTCTCCATGTCCAACATCCCATGGTTTCTCCCTGTCCAACATCCCATGGTTTCTCCATGTCCAACATCCCATGGTTTCTCCATGTCCAACATCCCATGGTTTCTCCATGTCCAACATCCCATGGTTTCTCCATGTCCAACATCCCATGGTTTCTCCCTGTCCAACATCCCATGGTTTCTCCATGTCCAACATCCCATGGTTTCTCCCTGTCCAACATCCCATGGTTTCTCCATGTCCAACATCCCATGGTTTCTCCATGTCCAACATCCCATGGTTTCTCCCTGTCCAACATCCCATGGTTTCTCCCTGTCCAACATCCCATGGTTTCTCCATGTCCAACATCCCATGGTTTCTCCCTGTCCAACATCCCATGGTTTCTCCCTGTCCAACATCCCATGGTTTCTCCCTGTCCAACATCCCATGGTTTCTCCATTCCCAACATCCCATGGTTTCTCCATTCCCAACATCCCATGGTTTCTCCATGTCCAACATCCCATGGTTTCTCCATGTCCAACATCCCATGGTTTCTCCATGTCCAACATCCCATGGTTTCTCCATGTCCAACATCCCATGGTTTCTCCATTCCCAACATCCCATGGTTTCTCCCTGTCCAACATCCCATGGTTTCTCCATTCCCAACATCCCATGGTTTCTCCCTGTCCAACATCCCATGGTTTCTCCCTGTCCAACATCCCATGGTTTCTCCCTGTCCAACATCCCATGGTTTCTCCATGTCCAACATCCCATGGTTTCTCCCTGTCCAACATCCCATGGTTTCTCCATGTCCAACATCCCATGGTTTCTCCATTCCCAACATCCCATGGTTTCTCCATTCCCAACATCCCATGGTTTCTCCCTGTCCAACATCCCATGGTTTCTCCATGTCCAACATCCCATGGTTTCTCCATTCCCAACATCCCATGGTTTCTCCATGTCCAACATCCCATGGTTTCTCCATTCCCAACATCCCATGGTTTCTCCCTGTCCAACATCCCATGGTTTCTCCATTCCCAACATCCCATGGTTTCTCCCTGTCCAACATCCCATGGTTTCTCCATGTCCAACATCCCATGGTTTCTCCATGTCCAACATCCCATGGTTTCTCCATGTCCAACATCCCATGGTTTCTCCATGTCAACATCCCATGGTTTCTCCATGTCCAACATCCCATGGTTTCTCCATTCCCAACATCCCATGGTTTCTCCATGTCAACATCCCATGGTTTCTCCATTCCCAACATCCCATGGTTTCTCCATGTCCAACATCCCATGGTTTCTCCCTGTCCAACATCCCATGGTTTCTCCATGTCCAACATCCCATGGTTTCTCCCTGTCCAACATCCCATGGTTTCTCCATGTCCAACATCCCATGGTTTCTCCATGTCCAACATCCCATGGTTTCTCCATGTCCAACATCCCATGGTTTCTCCATGTCCAACATCCCATGGTTTCTCCATGTCCAACATCCCATGGTTTCTCCCTGTCCAACATCCCATGGTTTCTCCATGTCAACATCCCATGGTTTCTCCATGTCCAACATCCCATGGTTTCTCCATGTCAACATCCCATGGTTTCTCCCTGTCCAACATCCCATGGTTTCTCCATGTCCAACATCCCATGGTTTCTCCCTGTCCAACATCCCATGGTTTCTCCATGTCCAACATCCCATGGTTTCTCCATGTCCAACATCCCATGGTTTCTCCCTGTCCAACATCCCATGGTTTCTCCCTGTCCAACATCCCATGGTTTCTCCATGTCCAACATCCCATGGTTTCTCCCTGTCAACATCCCATGGTTTCTCCATGTCAACATCCCATGGTTTCTCCATGTCCAACATCCCATGGTTTCTCCATGTCCAACATCCCATGGTTTCTCCATGTCCAACATCCCATGGTTTCTCCTGTCAACATCCCATGGTTTCTCCATGTCAACATCCCATGGTTTCTCCCTGTCCAACATCCCATGGTTTCTCCATGTCCAACATCCCATGGTTTCTCCATGTCCAACATCCCATGGTTTCTCCCTGTCCAACATCCCATGGTTTCTCCCTGTCCAACATCCCATGGTTTCTCCATGTCCAACATCCCATGGTTTCTCCTGTCCAACATCCCATGGTTTCTCCATGTCCAACATCCCATGGTTTCTCCCTGTCCAACATCCCATGGTTTCTCCATTCCCAACATCCCATGGTTTCTCCATTCCCAACATCCCATGGTTTCTCCCTGTCCAACATCCCATGGTTTCTCCATGTCCAACATCCCATGGTTTCTCCATTTCCAACATCCCATGGTTTCTCCATGTCCAACATCCCATGGTTTCTCCATTCCCAACATCCCATGGTTTCTCCATTTCCAACATCCCATGGTTTCTCCATTCCCAACATCCCATGGTTTCTCCCTGTCCAACATCCCATGGTTTCTCCCTGTCCAACATCCCATGGTTTCTCCCTGTCCAACATCCCATGGTTTCTCCATGTCCAACATCCCATGGTTTCTCCCTGTCCAACATCCCATGGTTTCTCCATGTCAACATCCCATGGTTTCTCCATTCCCAACATCCCATGGTTTCTCCATGTCCAACATCCCATGGTTTCTCCATTCCCATCATCCCATGGTTTCTCCATGTCAACATCCCATGGTTTCTCCTGTCCAACATCCCATGGTTTCTCCATGTCCAACATCCCATGGTTTCTCCCTGTCCAACATCCCATGGTTTCTCCATTTCTCCCATGGTTTCTCCATGTCCAACATCCCATGGTTTCTCCATGTCCAACATCCCATGGTTTCTCCCTGTCCAACATCCCATGGTTTCTCCATGTTTCTCCCATGGTTTCTCCTGTCCAACATCCCATGGTTTCTCCATGTCCAACATCCCATGGTTTCTCCATGTCCAACATCCCATGGTTTCTCCATGTCCAACATCCCATGGTTTCTCCCTGTCCAACATCCCATGGTTTCTCCCTGTCCAACATCCCATGGTTTCTCCCTGTCCAACATCCCATGGTTTCTCCTGTCCAACATCCCATGGTTTCTCCATGTCCAACATCCCATGGTTTCTCCCTGTCCAACATCCCATGGTTTCTCCATGTCCAACATCCCATGGTTTCTCCCTGTCCATCCCATGGTTTCTCCCTGTCCAACATCCCATGGTTTCTCCCTGTCCAACATCCCATGGTTTCTCCATGTCCAACATCCCATGGTTTATCCCTGTCCAACATCCCATGGTTTCTCCTGTCCAACATCCCATGGTTTCTCCATGTCCAACATCCCATGGTTTCTCCATGTCCAACATCCCATGGTTTCTCCCTGTCCAACATCCCATGGTTTCTCCCTGTCCAACATCCCATGGTTTCTCCCTGTCCAACATCCCATGGTTTCTCCATGTCCAACATCCCATGGTTTCTCCATGTCCAACATCCCATGGTTTCTCCATGTCCAACATCCCATGGTTTCTCCATGTCCAACATCCCATGGTTTCTCCATGTCCAACATCCCATGGTTTCTCCATGTCCAACATCCCATGGTTTCTCCATGTCCAACATCCCATGGTTTCTCCCTGTCCATCCCATGGTTTCTCCCTGTCCAACATCCCATGGTTTATCCATGTCCAACATCCCATGGTTTCTCCATTCCCAACATCCCATGGTTTCTCCATGTCCAACATCCCATGGTTTCTCCATGTCCAACATCCCATGGTTTCTCCATTCCCAACATCCCATGGTTTCTCCATTCCCAACATCCCATGGTTTCTCCATTCCCAACATCCCATGGTTTCTCCATTCCCAACATCCCATGGTTTCTCCATTCCCAACATCCCATGGTTTCTCCATTCCCAACATCCCATGGTTTCTCCATGTCCAACATCCCATGGTTTCTCCATGTCCAACATCCCATGGTTTCTCCCTGTCCAACATCCCATGGTTTCTCCATTCCCAACATCCCATGGTTTCTCCCTGTCCAACATCCCACCTACATTGGGGTTGGGGTAACGTATTATTGGAAACATTCCCTCAAGCTTATTTTGCATGCATTTCGTTGAACTCAAAAGCTCCCAATATTTATTTGGTTCGACAAATTTGGAGAGACCCACTCGGTGAAACAGGTTCCTAGAGCGGACCACACAAAATATTCTATTACTATAGGTAAGCACTCGGCGTACCGTCTTTACAAGTGGCCACTTGTGTTTGGTGCAGTCCGTTCCAAGAAGCCCATTCACAGCTGCAGATTTCCACCGTCTCTGGTCCCTTTTCGCCACTCCTGGCAAGCTCGCCATTTATGTCATAGAAATATTCAATCAATCATATTTCACAAATACCGGAGCATTTTGGGGGTTTTTCTTTCTTTCCTGGTCTTTTCTGCTTTGTCCTTCGTTGCTGTCCTCGCTGCTGCTCCTTTTATCTTCGTCTTGGCTACTATCTTCTTCATTACTCCTGCTTCACTCCTTCATTTGCTTCTTGTTTCTCTACATTCGTATTTTCTCTTAAATTTCTCCAGTTCTTTTCTGAGCTCTTCAAGCTCCTCTTTTTCTCTCTCCTCCTCTGTTCCTCTCTGCTTGTTCGCTCTGGTCCTTGTTTTTGCTGGTAGCTTTCTGTCTTCAGCACCTTCTGCAGCTCCTCCAACAGCTCCTAATCCCACGGCTCCTCCACCTGGCACAGATCCAACCCCAAATGGGTTATGATGGGATGGGAGTCCACCATCTCCGTCTGCTGACGGAGGATTTGGCAGTGTCGGATACAAGGGGTCCATGTGAAAGGGTTCCCCTCAGAGAAAGGCCAGTCAGTCTTCTTTTTCTCTTCTTCCTCTTTCTTCTCCATTTCCACTTGCTTTACCATCAGTCCTCTTACAGCTTTATCCTCTGCATTTTCTGCTTCTCTCTCCCACTTTCTGAAATCGTCCCACTTCCCTTTGACTTTCTTGTGTTTTCTTTCAAGTTGGCCTCTCACAGACTCCAGTCTTTCTGTGCTCAGTGTCCCATCAAGAGGGAGATGTCCATCTGTTCATTTTGTCCAGTCTTCTGTTTGGTTCAGTACCCCCTACCAATTTGTTTTGACATTGCACTACACAGGCATTTTGTTTCCCAGCACGGATCCTCCATCCTACTCCTTTCCCATACTTAAACCCTTTGTTGAACTGTTTACAAAAAAACCTTCCAGTTTAACACATCATCCCACACTCACACAACTCTCATATCGGGGCTAAACCCCTGTTCAGTTAATTCAGCACACAATACTCTCATCCGCATTCACTTAGTACTATTCCCAAACACACTCAGTAATCTCCCTTATTACTTGTCGTTACCTCCTATGCATACATATGTATCTTCTGCGGTTCCTCTGCAGTCTCCATAGTTGCCATAGTCTGCACTGTATCTATAGTCCCTGAGCATATATAGTCCCTGAGCATCTATAGTCCCAATAGCATCCATAGTCCCTATAGGTATAGCATTGTGTCACGCCCTGATCTGTTTCACCTGTTCCTGTGATTGTCTCCACCCCCTCCAGGTGTTGCTTATTTTCCCCAGTGTATTTATCCATGTGTTTCCTGTCTCTCTGTGCCAGTTCGTCTTCTACGTTAGTCAAGTCAATCAGCGTTTTTTTGCTAGTCTTCCCAGTTTTGACCCCTGCCTGACTGGACTACTTTCCCGCCTGCCCTGACCTTGATTCTGCCTGCCCTTCGGTACCTTTTGGACTCTGAACTGGTTTTGACCCTTTTGCCTGTCCACGACCATTCTCTTGCCTTCCCCTATTGGATTAACAAATATTGTAAGACTCCAACCATCTGCCTCCTGTGTCTGCATCTGGGTCTCGCCTTGTGTCATGATACTATGGTCCCTGTAGCATCTATAGTCCTTCAGCATCTACAGTCCCTCAGTATCCATAGTATCAATAATTTGTATAGTCATAAATGCTATAGTCTTGCCGCTTTGAATACCTATAGAATAGCACCTTGTGCACCTTATGCTATTCCCAGTGGTTCTCGACAATATAGACACTTCTCATAAACGCCTAAAATAACACGTTGTGCTATTATCAGCGGTTTTCAGACCACGTAGACACTTCTTATATAAATGCCTACAGACAATTGTCAGTGGGGCCCCTCCTGCCCTCACTCTAGCCTTCTCCTAGGGCTAGCTCTAGCCTTCTTCTAAGAATAGTGGTACTCTCTTCTACATCTTTATGCTCAGTTTTATTGATTTTATTATATTTAAATTGATTTATTATGTGAATTTAAATTCACGAGACGGGTCCCTCAGAGGTTCGCGGATCAGGTACCTTTCCCCGGGCAGCTCGCAGTAAAAGTCTGGTCTGGCGGATCCACGTCTGATTGGACTGTTCCTTTGAATCTGATATCAAGAACTTTATAAAACCTAATAGAGGCCTACACACACACACACCTCCTATATTCGTCTGCATCCCTCGCTTCGTCTACCTCCTCTTTTGGTTTTAATTCTTCCACCTCTCTCTGTCAGTAATTAATGGGTTGTGTGTGTGTACAGAGGTGTCATTCACCCCAAACATCTGGGGGGCACAAAGTACGTGGGGATGGCTGGTCCATAAGTGGTCCGTTATTTTTCAAACACCTGAAAACTTTTTTTAGAGCCATAATCATTATGCTTGATTCTGTCCAAAAGAAGTATATTTTTCTGTATTTGTTTTACCCCTTTTTTCTCCCCAATTTCGTGATATCCAATTGTTTCCTCACTGCAACTCCCGCAGGGACTCGGGAGAGGCGAAGGTCGAGAGCCATGCGTCCTCCGAAACACAACCCAACCAAGCCGCACTGCTTCTTGACACAACGCACATCCAACCTGGAAGCCAGCCGCACCTGAGGAAACCCCGTACACCTGGCGACCTGGTCAGCGTGCACTGCGCACGGGCCGCCACAGGAGTCGCTAGGAGTCGCTAGGAGTCGCTAGTGCGCGATGAGACATGGATATCCCTGCCGGCCAAACCCTCCCTAACCCGGACGACGCTGGGCCAATTGTGCGGCCGGCTGCGACAGAGCCTGGGCTCGAACCCAATCTCTCAGACCACTGCGCCACCCGGGAGGCCTTAGTTTTCTGCATTTCTAAGCATACTTCTTGAGCGGTCAGTATCCTCCTAACTGGTGGTAAAAATAAACAATAAAATAGAAATGCTTCTCTGCTAAAATCTGGGTAAAAGATTGAAAGGAAATGTGAGTCTTATTCAGTACATTGAGTGTAATTGCTTGCTTTACAGAAGTCTGCCAACCTTGCCAGCGGGCAAGTCAGCTAAGATAGTTAGACAAGCTTGATAGCCTGAAATGGCTTCTTGGTATCTAGTTATGAGGTTGGGAACCTATCTGGGCTAAAGCCAACTTCATAAAATTGCTAGGTGGCTAGTAGTATTACGGAGAAAAAATATGAGTTCATTTTTATAGGACAAATCTGAAGGAGCATGTGCCCCCTATGTTCACGACACCTCTATGTGTGTATATTACTGGGTCGTGTGTGTATATTACTGGGTCGTGTGTGTATATTACTGGGTTGTGTGTGTATATTACTGGGTTGTGTGTGTATATTACTGGGTTGTGTGTGTATATTACTGGGTTGTGTGTGTGTATATTACTGGGTTGTGTGTATATATTACTGGGTTGTGTGTATATATTACTGGGTTGTGTGTATATATTACGGGGTTGTATGTATATATTACTGGGTTGTGTGTGTATATTACTGGGTTGTGTGTGTATATTACTGGGTTGTGTGTGTATATTACTGGGTTGTGTGTGTATATTACTGGGTTGTGTGTGTGTATATTACTGGGTTGTGTGTATATATTACTGGGTTGTGTGTATATATTACTGGGTTGTGTGTATATATTACGGGGTTGTATGTATATATTACTGGGTTGTGTGTGTATATTACTGGGTTGTGTGTATATTTTACTGGGTTGTGTGTGTATATTACTGGGTTGTGTGTATATTTTACTGGGTTGTGTGTATATATTACTGGGTTGTGTGTGTATATTACTGGGTTGTGTGTATATATTACTGGGTTGTGTGTGTATATTACTGGGTTGTGCATATATATGACTGGGTTGTGTGTATTACTGGGTTGTGTATATATATGACTGGGTTGTGTGTATTACTGGGTTGTGTATATTACTGGGTTGTGTATATATATTACTGGGTTGTGTATATATATTACTGGGTTGTGTATATATATTACTGGGTTGTGTGTATATATTACTGGGTTGTGTGTATATATTACTGGGTTGTGTGTATATATTACTGGGTTGTGTATATATATTACTGGGTTGTGTATATATATATATATTACTGGGTTGTGTATATATATTACTGGGTTCTGTGTTAGGAAGCAGCTTGATCTTATGCTTCTCTCACAGGATAATGAATTTCTTCTGACTCTGTCCCCTGGGACTACTCTCACACGTGTGTGTGTGTGACTTACAGATTCCTGCTCCAGCACTCACTCATACAATTCCCTTCGACCAGAGAGGAAAGGACACTGTAGACTCGTGAATTTCCCCTGAGCAAATGCCTAGGCTTTAGCTCAGTGTGCTAACACGGTCAACCAAGGTTAGAACCCAGTCATTCACACTTACGTTACAACGACAAACCACACTAGACCAGTTTTACCTCAAAACCCATTAATTTTTAGGTTGTCAGGTTCTAAGATGTACATTCTAGTATATAAAATATGTTCTTTGGCTAGTTCAGTACATGATTTGTACAAAACTACACATTTCTATGATTTCACAAAGATCTTTGACACTAAAATACAACACAATACCATTCCTTCAGGGCGAGACATAAAACTCATTTAAATGAACTTGATGGCCACATTACCACAAAAACACATTGCAACAGGTGGTGATGGATGGACACGACAGGGTAAATAAAGTAGGTGACATACAGGACACAGTGCCTACACACTGTCTACCCAGAGAACCAAAATGTGAATAAGTCAAGAGGCACGAGTACTTTCTGAAGGACATTCTTACATGGTTTGTATCTGGGAGACTAAGACATTTCCTCAATGTTGTTAGAATGTTATTTATATGTTCCCAGTTTTGGTCAATCAAGGAGGTTAATTTCACGCGTTAAGTGTTGTCTTACTGTTGAGGAATTTGGCTGTACAACAGTCCATGTAGAAACACATCACATGAGCATGTGTATTAGACCAACACCACTGAGATGGGACAAACAACTTATCACTGACTTCCAGGTTGTGGTCTTTGGAAAGAGAGGATAACTCCATCTAGTCTTTTACTATTTTATATACTGTAAAGTTGAGATGTTGAGACTTTTATATTCCCTACAAACGTGATTTCGGAAATCCTGTTAAATGATTGGTTGTCAGTTTCGGTGAGGTGTGTATAGATCTGCATATGCACTAAGACATGTAGCCATAGTTTGAACAATCATTTGTTGAATCTCTTCTGTTATTGGTGATGGTGAGAGGTTAGCATGTGTTGGGGGGGTATGATCGTAGACCCTCTTAACTTTCCCACTCATCATTATTCACACTTCATTCAGGATTATCCGTAATCATGGTAGAATGTACATCAATGTAGAAGTGTCGGGAAATATATTCTAAATCATCTTAAACCCAACCAAAAGCAAACTGCAAATGCATCCAACAAGTTTGTGGAGTCACAAGCTTGATGTAGTCATTGGGTGATAGGAATAGGAATAGGAACAGGATAGGAGGAATATGGGACCAAATACACACGTTTGACTACTTTACTTTAGAGGTGTCAATCTTTAGGGCCGGGATGTCAAGTTTGATTTTGAATTTATTTATTTTATACAGTCATTACTGCTCATCTTTATCAGGGGAGTGTATCATTTTGCACCTCACTGTATATGCTCATTAGGCCATTGAGTGCAGCATGTCCCCACTTGAAATCTTCCAATTCAAACAGGATACTATGTATTCACACTATACACTCAAAGCATCTCCCTGTACCCTCTTACACGCAGTAAACAGAACCGCTACCCAAAACCTTTTTGCAGCAAATTCCACAGAAGCCCAGAAGACCTTACAAACATCAGTCAATTAGCAATCAAGGAGCTACAATCACTGACTGGAACTAGGCCTGGGGTTGGGAAGACAGGGGGCGAGGGTAGTGGCCCCGGGGGTTAGAGGTGGGTAGCAGTGTCTAGGGTCAGGGCTGGAGGTGAGCCTGTGGCTGAGGAGGCGAGCAGGGCAGTAGCCAGTCCCCCTGGGTGTGGAGCCCTTCTGTGGTCTGACGTTGGGGTCTGGGACAGAGCTTGTGGTTTCAGTCTCTTCCCCGCCTCTCCCTCCAGGTCCCTAGTAGCATCCAGCAGCACTTTGACACTCTGAGCGAAGACAGCTCTGGGGTCTGTAGCAGGGAGGGCAGGACAGGAACAGCTCTCCCTCAACTCCAGGTACTGGGGAGGGAGAGAGAGATGAAGGGAGAGAGAGAGAGAGGTTATAGTGGAAACGTATGAAAGCAGCGTGTGGCGGTGGCGTGTTTTCCCTCTGGAGTCAATTTACGCACCGGTGCGTACAATATTTTTAATGTTGTCTGTTTAATCTAGAGATTTCTGGGTTTTTGCATTGGATGAGTCTCAAGCCACCGCATCCACCGATGTCGCACTTTGTCAGACCACGAGATATCGGTCTTCACTCTACGGAATGGGGAGACTCTCACGAACACAATGGTCTCTACGACCCCCACAAGCGTCAGGGGACTCTTCTGAAGTTGGTACCGTCGATGGACCAACTTCTGTTTGTAGCGTCCGAACCGTTTGGGCTACCAACTACTGTGACCCCAGTGTGTTCTCCGTTTTGCTCTTACGACCTTCGCAAGTTTCACGGGACTAATCTGAAGGTAACCGGTACAAGTTTAAAAAAACGTATGGAAGCATGAATGTAGTTTTGTGCCGACCCAAAGAAGGGGTTAGCTAAACGATACATAATAATATGACCATCTATATGACCAACCCCCCCACTGAAAATGAACAGTCGTCAGGAAACTAACTGAAAGTGACAGCAGATGTTGTGTGGTCAGAGACGATAGTACGGCCACAAGATTCTTTGAAGGTACATTTCGGTCGTCCATTAATCAGGTGTGTTTTCTCTCCTACACGCACGGTGGATGTGAGTAAACCCATCCCTAAACTGTACGGATCCAGATCACTACTTCTCCAGGTCAATGTCCCAGTCTGGGATTCAACAGGAGGGCTCAGTAGCATGCCAACTGTCTGTGTGTGTGTGCATGTAACCCTGTGTGACACACAGGAGTGTATTTACCCTTGAGTGTGTCTGTTTTAGCAGGAGAGGAACAGATGGAGAAAACACTAATTGTCCATCAGTCGAGAGTTTGTGTTGCTACTGTGCCTGTGAGGATATATGGGTGTGTGGTGTGCATACTGTGTGTGTGTGTCTTGTGTTTGTATGTACGTACCCTACATTACCAAAAGTATGTGGACACCTGCTCGTCAAACATCTCATTCCAAAATCATTCGCATTAATATGGAGTTGGTCCCCCCTTTGGTGCTATAACAGCCTCCACTCTTCTGGGAAGGCTTTCCACTAGATGTTGGAACATTGCTGGGGGGACTTGCTTCTATTCAGCCACAAGAACATCAGTGAGGTCGGGCACTGATGTAGGGAGATGAGGCCTGGCTCGCAGTCGGCGGTCAAGTTCATCCCAAAGGTGTTCAATGGGGTTGAGGTCAGGGCTCTGTGCAGGCCAGTCATGTTCTTCCACACCAATCTCGACAAACCATTTCTGTACGGACGTCGCTTTGTGCACAGGGGCATTGTCATGCTGAAACAGGAAAGGGCCTTCCCCAAATCGTTGCCACAAAGTTGGAAGCACAGAATCGTCTAGAATGCCGTTGTATGCTGTAGCGTTGAGATTTCCTTTCACTTGACCTAAGGGGCCTAACCATGACAAACAGCCCCAGACCATTATTGCTCCCCCACCAAACTTCATAGTTGGCGCTACGCATTTGAGCAGGTAGCGTTCTCCTGGCATCTGCCAAATCCAGATTTGTCCGTCAGACTGCCAGATGGTGAAGCGTGATTCATCACTCCAGAGAACGCGTTTCCACTGCTCCACTCCACGCGTTTCCACTGCGTTTCCACTACGCCACTCTTAGGGCCACACACATGAAGGCCGACCATGTCGACGTGGGTTCGATTCCGTCCCACGCCCTTCAGGCACAAATAACTAAATTCCCCCGATTGACTTGATTTGCTTACACATTTCAAATATTGGGAGACCAGGGATAATTTACCCCCCAATCTTGATAAGAAATGACCATACCAGACACTTTTGGATAACATAAATAGGAAACAAATAGAATAATAACAGTAAAATTCCCCAACATGAGTTGCCATTCATACAAAGTGTCAGGTAAATTGCCACAGTAGATGAAATGATGAAATACTTTATTTCCGATGCTTGTCAAATCGATAAATCGCCCGTAGTCTGTTCAAAAAGTTGTTCTGATGATAAGACCAACCAGAGATGATAAGACCAACCAGAGATGATAAGACCAACCAGAGATGATAAGACCAACCAGAGATGATAAGACCAACCAGAGATGATAAGACCAACCAGAGATGATAAGACCAACCAGAGATGATAAGACCAACCAGAGATGATAAGACCAACCAGAGATGATAAGACAAACCAGAGATGATAAGACCAACCAGAGATGATAAGACCAACCAGAGATGATAAGACAAACCAGAGACCGAACATATCTTGAAAGACTTTGGTTGCAAGCAGGACTAAGGAGGTAACACCAACGTCATCTTTTAGGGAGCGGTAATGAGGTGAGCAATAATGTTTGCAATTGAGTTCAGCTGTGCAGGTGAATTTAGCACGTATTGATGGTTTAATGAGACATCAGCTGGTAATCTAGTGCCATCGATGGTTGCAATAATCCAATAGGCTACATTCTGTGGCCTACCCGTTAGCCTATCCATTGTCACATTGTGTTTCCCTGGCTGAGTTGGTGAGCTGATTTGGGCCTACTGTAGAACAATACTCTTTCCTCCAGTGTGGATGCTCGTCCATGTTTTATAGATGATGTATCGTTTGTAAATATATACTGAAAAAAATAGAAACATAACATGCTAAATGTTGGTCCCATGTTTCATGAGCTAAAATATAAGATCCGAGGAATGTTCCATATGCAAAAAAAAAAAGCGTATTTTTCTCATATTTTGTGTACAAATATGTTTACATCCCTGTTGGTGAGCATTTCTCCTTTTGCCCAGATAATCCATCCACCTGACAGGTGTGGTATATCAAGAAGCTGATTAAACAGCATGATCATTACACAGGCGCACCTTGTGCTGGGGACAATAAAAGGTCACTAAAATGTTCTGTATTGTCACACAACACTATGGCACAAATGTCTCAAGTTTTGAGGGAGCGTGCAATTGGCATGCTGACTGCAGGAATGTCCACCAGAGCTGTTGCCATATCATTTAATGTTAATGTCTCTACCATAAGCCGCCTCCAACGTCATCTTGAAAACATTGAAATAAAATCAATTAACATGTGAGACTAATGCAGGTTCAGACTGGTCACTATATCTCCCAGCACTGGGCGCCAACTCATGAGGCTCGGAGCTGGAGCGCGCTGCTTAGACCACTGTGCTATGGCCTTTCACAACGCTCTCGTAGGCACTAAGAATACTAATGATACATAGGCTCGTCGTTTTAATCATCTTGTTTTAAGCCTTCCCTAAACCATAGTCCTAACCTTAACCACTCGTAATTAATGCCTAAACTGTTAACCTTTTGAGTTGTTTCTGTCTTAACCCTGTAACAGCGCAGAATTAACACGGTCAAAAACGTGGAATGAATGGGTGAAAAAAATAGACCTTCATACATGAGTTAAAGGGCAGTGGGCAGGATCAATGTAGACTCTGTGTCCCGGGAAACACACCCTGAGGAAACATTGTTTCTGCCTATTGCTTGCCTTCAACATTTAATAAAACAATTGATAAAAATAAAAAAAAATCTAAAATAAAGATTTCCCCTCATGAAAACTGCATCTACCTCTACAATAAGAAGTCACACCAGACATGCTGTAGCCTGCATCTACCTCTACAATAAGAAGTCACACCAGACATGCTGTAGCCTGCATCTACCTCTACAATAAGAAGTCACACCAGACATGCTGTAGCCTGCATCTACCTCTACAATAAGAAGTCACACCAGACATGCTGTAGCCTGCATCTACCTCTACAATAAGAAGTCACACCAGACATGCTGTAGCCTGCATCTACCTCTACAATAAGAAGTCACACCAGACATGCTGTAGCCTGCATCTACCTCTACAATAAGAAGTCACACCAGACATGCTGTAGCCTGCATCTACCTCTACAATAAGAAGTCACACCAGACATGCTGTAGCCTGCATCTACCTCTACAATAAGAAGTCACACCAGACATGCTGTAGCCTGCATCTACCTCTACAATAAGAAGTCAGAAGTCACACCAGACATGCTGTAGCCTGCATCTACCTCTACAATAAGAAGTCACACCAGACATGCTGTAGCCTGCATCTACCTCTACAATAAGAAGTCACACCAGACATGCTGTAGCCTGCATCTACCTCTACAATAAGAAGTCACACCAGACATGCTGTAGCCTGCATCTACCTCTACAATAAGAAGTCACACCAGACATGCTGTAGCCTGCATGTAGCCTACATAAGAAGTCACACCAGACATGCTGTAGCCTGCATCTACCTCTACAATAAGAAGTCACACCAGACATGCTGTAGCCTGCATCTACCTCTACATTAAGAAGTCAAACCAGACATGCTGTAGCCTGCATCTACCTCTACAATAAGAAGTCACACCAGACATGCTGTAGCCTGCATCTACCTCTACATTAAGAAGTCAAACCAGACATGCTGTAGCCTGCATCTACCTCTACAATAAGAAGTCACACCAGACATGCTGTAGCCTGCATCTACCTCTACATTAAGAAGTCACACCAGACATGCTGTAGCCTGCATGTAGCCTACATAAGAAGTCACACCAGACATGCTGTAGCCTGCATCTACCTCTACAATAAGAAGTCACACCAGACATGCTGTAGCCTGCATCTACCTCTACAATAAGAAGTCACACCAGACATGCTGTAGCCTGCATCTACCTCTACAATAAGAAGTCACACGAGACATGCTGTAGCCTGCATCTACCTCTACAATAAGAAGTCACACCAGACATGCTGTAGCCTGCATCTACCTCTACAATAAGAAGTCACACGAGACATGCTGTAGCCTGCATCTACCTCTACAATAAGAAGTCACACCAGACATGCTGTAGCCTGCATCTACCTCTACAATAAGAAGTCACACCAGACATGCTGTAGCCTGCATCTACCTCTACAATAAGAAGTCACACCAGACATGCTGTAGCCTGCATCTACCTCTACAATAAGAAGTCACACCAGACATGCTGTAGCCTGCATCTACCTCTACAATAAGAAGTCACACCAGACATGCTGTAGCCTGCATCTACCTCTACAATAAGAAGTCACACCAGACATGCTGTAGCCTGCATCTACCTCTACAATAAGAAGTCACACCAGACATGCTGTAGCCTGCATCTACCTCTACAATAAGAAGTCACACCAGACATGCTGTAGCCTGCATCTACCTCTACAATAAGAAGTCACACCAGACATGCTGTAGCCTGCATCTACCTCTACAATAAGAAGTCACATGAGACATGCTGTAGCCTGCATCTACCTCTACAATAAGAAGTCACACCAGACATGCTGTAGCCTGCATCTACCTCTACAATAAGAAGTCACACCAGACATGCTGTAGCCTGCATCTACCTCTACAATAAGAAGTCACACCAGACATGCTGTAGCCTGCATCTATCTCTACAATAAGAAGTCACACCAGACATGCTGTAGCCTGCATCTACCTCTACAATAAGAAGTCACACCAGACATGCTGTAGCCTGCATCTACCTCTACAATAAGAAGTCACACGAGACATGCTGTAGCCTGCATCTACCTCTACAATAAGAAGTCACACCAGACATGCTGTAGCCTGCATCTACCTCTACAATAAGAAGTCACACCAGACATGCTGTAGCCTGCATCTACCTCTACAATAAGAAGTCACACCAGACATGCTGTAGCCTGCATCTACCTCTACAATAAGAAGTCACACGAGACATGCTGTAGCCTGCATCTACCTCTACAATAAGAAGTCACACCAGACATGCTGTAGCCTGCATCTACCTCTCCAATAAGAAGTCACACGAGACATGCTGTAGCCTGCATCTACCTCTACAATAAGAAGTCACACCAGACATGCTGTAGCCTGCATCTACCTCTACAATAAGAAGTCACACCAGACATGCTGTAGCCTGCATCTACCTCTACAATAAGAAGTCACACGAGACATGCTGTAGCCTGCATCTACCTCTACAATAAGAAGTCACACCAGACATGCTGTAGCCTGCATGTAGCCTACATAAGAAGTCACACCAGACATGCTGTAGCCTGCATCTACCTCTACAATAAGAAGTCACACCAGACATGCTGTAGCCTGCATCTACCTCTACAATAAGAAGTCACACGAGACATGCTGTAGCCTGCATCTACCTCTACAATAAGAAGTCACACCAGACATGCTGTAGCCTGCATCTACCTCTACAATAAGAAGTCACACCAGACATGCTGTAGCCTGCATCTACCTCTACAATAAGAAGTCACACCAGACATGCTGTAGCCTGCATCTACCTCTACAATAAGAAGTCACACCAGACATGCTGTAGCCTGCATCTACCTCTACAATAAGAAGTCACACCAGACATGCTGTAGCCTGCATCTACCTCTACAATAAGAAGTCACACCAGACATGCTGTAGCCTGCATCTACCTCTACAATAAGAAGTCACATGAGACATGCTGTAGCCTGCATCTACCTCTACAATAAGAAGTCACATGAGACATGCTGTAGCCTGCATCTACCTCTACAATAAGAAGTCACACCAGACATGCTGTAGCCTGCATCTACCTCTACAATAAGAAGTCACACCAGACATGCTGTAGCCTGCATCTACCTCTACAATAAGAAGTCACACCAGACATCCTGTAGCCTGCATCTATCTCTACAATAAGAAGTCACACCAGACATGCTGTAGCCTGCATCTACCTCTACAATAAGAAGTCACACCAGACATGCTGTAGCCTGCATCTACCTCTACAATAAGAAGTCACACGAGACATGCTGTAGCCTGCATCTACCTCTACAATAAGAAGTCACACCAGACATGCTGTAGCCTGCATCTACCTCTACAATAAGAAGTCACACCAGACATGCTGTAGCCTGCATCTACCTCTACAATAAGAAGTCACACCAGACATGCTGTAGCCTGCATCTACCTCTACAATAAGAAGTCACACGAGACATGCTGTAGCCTGCATCTACCTCTACAATAAGAAGTCACACCAGACATGCTGTAGCCTGCATCTACCTCTCCAATAAGAAGTCACACGAGACATGCTGTAGCCTGCATCTACCTCTACAATAAGAAGTCACACCAGACATGCTGTAGCCTGCATCTACCTCTACAATAAGAAGTCACACCAGACATGCTGTAGCCTGCATCTACCTCTACAATAAGAAGTCACACCAGACATGCTGTAGCCTGCATCTACCTCTACAATAAGAAGTCACACGAGACATGCTGTAGCCTGCATCTACCTCTACAATAAGAAGTCACACCAGACATGCTGTAGCCTGCATGTAGCCTACATAAGAAGTCACACCAGACATGCTGTAGCCTGCATCTACCTCTACAATAAGAAGTCACACGAGACATGCTGTAGCCTGCATCTACCTCTACAATAAGAAGTCACACGAGACATGCTGTAGCCTGCATCTACCTCTACAATAAGAAGTCACACCAGACATGCTGTAGCCTGCATGTAGCCTACATAAGAAGTCACACCAGACATGCTGTAGCCTGCATCTACCTCTACAATAAGAAGTCACACCAGACATGCTGTAGCCTGCATCTACCTCTACATTAAGAAGTCAAACCAGACATGCTGTAGCCTGCATCTACCTCTACAATAAGAAGTCACACCAGACATGCTGTAGCCTGCATCTACCTCTACATTAAGAAGTCACACCAGACATGCTGTAGCCTGCATGTAGCCTACATAAGAAGTCACACCAGACATGCTGTAGCCTGCATCTACCTCTACAATAAGAAGTCACACCAGACATGCTGTAGCCTGCATCTACCTCTACAATAAGAAGTCACACCAGACATGCTGTAGCCTGCATCTACCTCTACAATAAGAAGTCACACCAGACATGCTGTAGCCTGCATCTACCTCTACAATAAGAGGTCACACCAGACATGCTGTAGCCTGCATCTACCTCTACAATAAGAAGTCACACCAGACATGCTGTAGCCTGCATCTACCTCTACAATAAGAAGTCACACCAGACATGCTGTAGCCTGCATCTACCTCTACAATAAGAAGTCAAACCAGACATGCTGTAGCCTGCATCTACCTCTACAATAAGAAGTCAAACCAGACATGCTGTATCCTGCATCTACCTCTACAATAAGAAGTCACACGAGACATGCTGTAGCCTGCATCTACCTCTACAATAAGAAGTCACACCAGACATGCTGTAGCCTGCATCTACCTCTACAATAAGAAGTCACACCAGACATGCTGTAGCCTGCATCTACCTCTACAATAAGAAGTCACTACCTCTACAATAAGAAGACACCATGCTGTAGCCTGCATCTACCTCTACAATAAGAAGTCAAACCAGACATGCTGTAGCCTGCATCTACCTCTACAATAAGAAGTCACACCAGACATGCTGTAGCCTGCATCTACCTCTACAATAAGAAGTCAAACCAGACATGCTGTAGCCTGCATCTACCTCTACAATAAGAAGTCACACCAGACATGCTGTAGCCTGCATCTACCTCTACAATAAGAAGTCACACCAGACATGCTGTAGCCTGCATCTACCTCTACAATAAGAAGTCACACCAGACATGCTGTAGCCTGCATCTACCTCTACAATAAGAAGTCACACCAGACATGCTGTAGCCTGCATCTACCTCTACAATAAGAAGTCACACCAGACATGCTGTAGCCTGCATCTACCTCTACAATAAGAAGTCACACCAGACATGCTGTAGCCTGCATCTACCTCTACAATAAGAAGTCACACCAGACATGCTGTAGCCTGCATCTACCTCTACAATAAGAAGTCACACCAGACATGCTGTAGCCTGCATCTACCTCTACAATAAGAAGTCACACCAGACATGCTGTAGCCTGCATCTACCTCTACATTAAGAAGTCAAACCAGACATGCTGTAGCCTGCATCTACCTCTACAATAAGAAGTCACACCAGACATGCTGTAGCCTGCATCTACCTCTACAATAAGAAGTCACACCAGACATGCTGTAGCCTGCATCTACCTCTACAATAAGAAGTCACACCAGACATGCTGTAGCCTGCATCTACCTCTACAATAAGAAGTCACACGAGACATGCTGTAACCTGCATCTACCTCTACAATAAGAAGTCACACCAGACATGATGTAGCCTGCATCTACCTCTACAATAAGAAGTCACACGAGACATGCTGTAACCTGCATCTACCTCTACAATAAGAAGTCACACCAGACATGCTGTAGCCTGCATCTACCTCTACAATAAGAAGTCACACCAGACATGCTGTAGCCTGCATCTACCTCTACAATAAGAAGTCACACCAGACATGCTGTAGCCTGCATCTACCTCTACAATAAGAAGTCACACCAGACATGCTGTAGCCTGCATCTACCTCTACAATAAGAAGTCACACCAGACATGCTGTAGCCTGCATCTACCTCTACAATAAGAAGTCAAACCAGACATGCTGTAGCCTGCATCTACCTCTACAATAAGAAGTCACACCAGACATGCTGTAGCCTGCATCTACCTCTACAATAAGAAGTCACACGAGACATGCTGTAGCCTGCATCTACCTCTACAATAAGAAGTCACACCAGACATGCTGTAGCCTGCATCTACCTCTACAATAAGAAGTCAAACCAGACATGCTGTAGCCTGCATCTACCTCTACAATAAGAAGTCACACCAGACATGCTGTAGCCTGCATCTACCTCTACAATAAGAAGTCACACGAGACATGCTGTAGCCTGCATCTACCTCTACAATAAGAAGTCACACCAGACATGCTGTAGCCTGCATCTACCTCTACAATAAGAAGTCACACCAGACATGCTGTAGCCTGCATCTACCTCTACAATAAGAAGTCAAACCAGACATGCTGTAGCCTGCATCTACCTCTACAATAAGAAGTCAAACCAGACATGCTGTATCCTGCATCTACCTCTACAATAAGAAGTCACACCAGACATGCTGTAGCCTGCATCTACCTCTACAATAAGAAGTCACACCAGACATGCTGTAGCCTGCATCTACCTCTACAATAAGAAGTCACACCAGACATGCTGTAGCCTGCATCTACCTCTACAATAAGAAGTCACACCAGACATGCGGTAGCCTGCATCTACCTCTACAATAAGAAGTCAAACCAGACATGCTGTAGCCTGCACCTACCTCTACAATAAGAAGTCACACCAGACATGCTGTAGCCTGCATCTACCTCTACAATAAGAAGTCAAACCAGACATGCTGTAGCCTGCATCTACCTCTACAATAAGAAGTCACACCAGACATGCTGTAGCCTGCATCTACCTCTACAATAAGAAGTCACACCAGACATGCTGTAGCCTGCATCTACCTCTACAATAAGAAGTCACACCAGACATGCTGTAGCCTGCATCTACCTCTACAATAAGAAGTCACACCAGACATGCTGTAGCCTGCATCTACCTCTACAATAAGAAGTCACACCAGACATGCTGTAGCCTGCATCTACCTCTACAATAAGAAGTCACACCAGACATGCTGTAGCCTGCATCTACCTCTACAATAAGAAGTCACACCAGACATGCTGTAGCCTGCATCTACCTCTACAATAAGAAGTCACACCAGACATGCTGTAGCCTGCATCTACCTCTACAATAAGAAGTCACACCAGACATGCTGTAGCCTGCATCTACCTCTACATTAAGAAGTCAAACCAGACATGCTGTAGCCTGCATCTACCTCTACAATAAGAAGTCACACCAGACATGCTGTAGCCTGCATCTACCTCTACAATAAGAAGTCACACGAGACATGCTGTAACCTGCATCTACCTCTACAATAAGAAGTCACACCAGACATGATGTAGCCTGCATCTACCTCTACAATAAGAAGTCACACGAGACATGCTGTAACCTGCATCTACCTCTACAATAAGAAGTCACACCAGACATGCTGTAGCCTGCATCTACCTCTACAATAAGAAGTCACACCAGACATGCTGTAGCCTGCATCTACCTCTACAATAAGAAGTCACACCAGACATGCTGTAGCCTGCATCTACCTCTACAATAAGAAGTCACACCAGACATGCTGTAGCCTGCATCTACCTCTACAATAAGAAGTCACACCAGACATGCTGTAGCCTGCATCTACCTCTACAATAAGAAGTCAAACCAGACATGCTGTAGCCTGCATCTACCTCTACAATAAGAAGTCACACCAGACATGCTGTAGCCTGCATCTACCTCTACAATAAGAAGTCACACCAGACATGCTGTAGCCTGCATCTACCTCTACAATAAGAAGTCACACCAGACATGCTGTAGCCTGCATCTACCTCTACAATAAGAAGTCACACCAGACATGCTGTAGCCTGCATCTACCTCTACAATAAGAAGTCACACCAGACATGCTGTAGCCTGCATCTACCTCTACAAATAAGAAGTCACACCAGACATGCTGTAGCCTGCATCTACCTCTACATTAAGACATGCTGTAGCCTCAAACCAGACATGCTGTAGCCTGCATCTACCTCTACAATAAGAAGTCACACCAGACATGCTGTAGCCTGCATCTACCTCTACAATAAGAAGTCACACCAGACATGCTGTAGCCTGCATCTACCTCTACAATAAGAAGTCACACCAGACATGCTGTAGCCTGCATCTACCTCTACAATAAGAAGTCACACCAGACATGCTGTAACCTGCATCTACCTCTACAATAAGAAGTCACACCAGACATGATGTAGCCTGCATCTACCTCTACAATAAGAAGTCACACGAGACATGCTGTAACCTGCATCTACCTCTACAATAAGAAGTCACACCAGACATGCTGTAGCCTGCATCTACCTCTACAATAAGAAGTCACACCAGACATGCTGTAGCCTGCATCTACCTCTACAATAAGAAGTCACACCAGACATGCTGTAGCCTGCATCTACCTCTACAATAAGAAGTCACACCAGACATGCTGTAGCCTGCATCTACCTCTACAATAAGAAGTCACACCAGACATGCTGTAGCCTGCATCTACCTCTACAATAAGAAGTCAAACCAGACATGCTGTAGCCTGCATCTACCTCTACAATAAGAAGTCACACCAGACATGCTGTAGCCTGCATCTACCTCTACAATAAGAAGTCACACGAGACATGCTGTAGCCTGCATCTACCTCTACAATAAGAAGTCACACCAGACATGCTGTAGCCTGCATCTACCTCTACAATAAGAAGTCAAACCAGACATGCAAAGCCTGCATCTACCTCTACAATAAGAAGTCACACCAGACATGCTGTAGCCTGCATCTACCTCTACAATAAGAAGTCACACGAGACATGCTGTAGCCTGCATCTACCTCTACAATAAGAAGTCACACCAGACATGCTGTAGCCTGCATCTACCTCTACAATAAGAAGTCACACCAGACATGCTGTAGCCTGCATCTACCTCTACAATAAGAAGTCAAACCAGACATGCTGTAGCCTGCATCTACCTCTACAATAAGAAGTCAAACCAGACATGCTGTATCCTGCATCTACCTCTACAATAAGAAGTAAGAAGTCACACGAGACATGCTGTAGCCTGCATCTACCTCTACAATAAGAAGTCACACCAGACATGCTGTAGCCTGCATCTACCTCTACAATAAGAAGTCACACCAGACATGCTGTAGCCTGCATCTACCTCTACAATAAGAAGTCACACCAGACATGCGGTAGCCTGCATCTACCTCTACAATAAGAAGTCAAACCAGACATGCTGTAGCCTGCATCTACCTCTACAATAAGAAGTCACACCAGACATGCTGTAGCCTGCATCTACCTCTACAATAAGAAGTCAAACCAGACATGCTGTAGCCTGCATCTACCTCTACAATAAGAAGTCACACCAGACATGCTGTAGCCTGCATCTACCTCTACAATAAGAAGTCACACCAGACATGCTGTAGCCTGCATCTACCTCTACAATAAGAAGTCACACCAGACATGCTGTAGCCTGCATCTACCTCTACAATAAGAAGTCACACCAGACATGCTGTAGCCTGCATCTACCTCTACAATAAGAAGTCACACCAGACATGCTGTAGCCTGCATCTACCTCTACAATAAGAAGTCACACCAGACATGCTGTAGCCTGCATCTACCTCTACAATAAGAAGTCACACCAGACATGCTGTAGCCTGCATCTACCTCTACAATAAGAAGTCACACCAGACATGCTGTAGCCTGCAT
Organism: Oncorhynchus keta; assembly: GCF_023373465.1. Lineage (NCBI taxonomy): Eukaryota > Metazoa > Chordata > Actinopteri > Salmoniformes > Salmonidae > Oncorhynchus > Oncorhynchus keta. The sequence goes on from NC_068446.1 coordinate 20,796,495, forward strand.
CTACCTCTACAATAAGAAGTCAAACCAGACATGCTGTAGCCTGCATCTACCTCTACAATAAGAAGTCAAACCAGACATGCTGTATCCTGCATCTACCTCTACAATAAGAAGTCACACGAGACATGCTGTAGCCTGCATCTACCTCTACAATAAGAAGTCACACCAGACATGCTGTAGCCTGCATCTACCTCTACAATAAGAAGTCACACCAGACATGCTGTAGCCTGCATCTACCTCTACAATAAGAAGTCACACCAGACATGCGGTAGCCTGCATCTACCTCTACAATAAGAAGTCAAACCAGACATGCTGTAGCCTGCATCTACCTCTACAATAAGAAGTCACACCAGACATGCTGTAGCCTGCATCTACCTCTACAATAAGAAGTCAAACCAGACATGCTGTAGCCTGCATCTACCTCTACAATAAGAAGTCACACCAGACATGCTGTAGCCTGCATCTACCTCTACAATAAGAAGTCACACCAGACATGCTGTAGCCTGCATCTACCTCTACAATAAGAAGTCACACCAGACATGCTGTAGCCTGCATCTACCTCTACAATAAGAAGTCACACCAGACATGCTGTAGCCTGCATCTACCTCTACAATAAGAAGTCACACCAGACATGCTGTAGCCTGCATCTACCTCTACAATAAGAAGTCACACCAGACATGCTGTAGCCTGCATCTACCTCTACAATAAGAAGTCACACCAGACATGCTGTAGCCTGCATCTACCTCTACATTAAGAAGTCAAACCAGACATGCTGTAGCCTGCATCTACCTCTACAATAAGAAGTCACACCAGACATGCTGTAGCCTGCATCTACCTCTACAATAAGAAGTCACACCAGACATGCTGTAGCCTGCATCTACCTCTACAATAAGAAGTCACACCAGACATGCTGTAGCCTGCATCTACCTCTACAATAAGAAGTCACACGAGACATGCTGTAACCTGCATCTACCTCTACAATAAGAAGTCACACCAGACATGATGTAGCCTGCATCTACCTCTACAATAAGAAGTCACACGAGACATGCTGTAACCTGCATCTACCTCTACAATAAGAAGTCACACCAGACATGCTGTAGCCTGCATCTACCTCTACAATAAGAAGTCACACCAGACATGCTGTAGCCTGCATCTACCTCTACAATAAGAAGTCACACCAGACATGCTGTAGCCTGCATCTACCTCTACAATAAGAAGTCACACCAGACATGCTGTAGCCTGCATCTACCTCTACAATAAGAAGTCACACCAGACATGCTGTAGCCTGCATCTACCTCTACAATAAGAAGTCAAACCAGACATGCTGTAGCCTGCATCTACCTCTACAATAAGAAGTCACACCAGACATGCTGTAGCCTGCATCTACCTCTACAATAAGAAGTCACACGAGACATGCTGTAGCCTGCATCTACCTCTACAATAAGAAGTCACACCAGACATGCTGTAGCCTGCATCTACCTCTACAATAAGAAGTCAAACCAGACATGCTGTAGCCTGCATCTACCTCTACAATAAGAAGTCACACCAGACATGCTGTAGCCTGCATCTACCTCTACAATAAGAAGTCACACGAGACATGCTGTAGCCTGCATCTACCTCTACAATAAGAAGTCACACCAGACATGCTGTAGCCTGCATCTACCTCTACAATAAGAAGTCACACCAGACATGCTGTAGCCTGCATGTACCTCTACAATAAGAAGTCACACCAGACATGCTGTAGCCTGCATCTACCTCTACAATAAGAAGTCAAACCAGACATGCTGTAGCCTGCATCTACCTCTACAATAAGAAGTCAAACCAGACATGCTGTAGCCTGCATCTACCTCTACAATAAGAAGTCACACCAGACATGCTGTAGCCTGCATCTACCTCTACAATAAGAAGTCACACCAGACATGATGTAGCCTGCATCTACCTCTACAATAAGAAGTCACACGAGACATGCTGTAACCTGCATCTACCTCTACAATAAGAAGTCACACCAGACATGCTGTAGCCTGCATCTACCTCTACAATAAGAAGTCACACCAGACATGCTGTAGCCTGCATCTACCTCTACAATAAGAAGTCACACGAGACATGCTGTAGCCTGCATCTACCTCTACAATAAGAAGTCACACCAGACATGCTGTAGCCTGCATCTACCTCTACAATAAGAAGTCACACCAGACATGCTGTAGCCTGCATCTACCTCTACAATAAGAAGTCAAACCAGACATGCTGTAGCCTGCATCTACCTCTACAATAAGAAGTCAAACCAGACATGCTGTAGCCTGCATCTACCTCTACAATAAGAGGTCACACCAGACATGCTGTAGCCTGCATCTACCTCTACAATAAGAAGTCACACCAGACATGCTGTAGCCTGCATCTACCTCTACAATAACAAGTCAAACCAGACATGCTGTAGCCTGCATCTACCTCTACAATAAGAAGTCACACCAGACATGCTGTAGCCTGCATCTACCTCTACAATAAGAAGTCAAACCAGACATGCTGTAGCCTGCATCTACCTCTACAATAAGAAGTCACACCAGACATGCTGTAGCCTGCATCTACCTCTACAATAAGAAGTCAAACCAGACATGCTGTAGCCTGCATCTACCTCTACAATAAGAAGTCACACCAGACATGCTGTAGCCTGCATCTACCTCTACAATAAGAAGTCACACCAGACATGCTGTAGCCTGCATCTACCTCTACAATAAGAAGTCAAACCAGACATGCTGTAGCCTGCATCTACCTCTACAATAAGAAGTCAAACCAGACATGCTGTAGCCTGCATCTACCTCTACAATAAGAGGTCACACCAGACATGCTGTAGCCTGCATCTACCTCTACAATAAGAAGTCACACCAGACATGCTGTAGCCTGCATCTACCTCTACAATAAGAAGTCAAACCAGACATGCTGTAGCCTGCATCTACCTCTACAATAAGAAGTCACACCAGACATGCTGTAGCCTGCATCTACCTCTACAATAAGAAGTCACACGAGACATGCTGTAGCCTGCATCTACCTCTACAATAAGAAGTCACACCAGACATGCTGTAGCCTGCATCTACCTCTACAATAAGAAGTCACACCAGACATGCTGTAGCCTGCATCTACCTCTACAATAAGAAGTCAAACCAGACATGCTGTAGCCTGCATCTACCTCTACAATAAGAAGTCACACCAGACATGCTGTAGCCTGCATCTACCTCTACAATAAGAAGTCACACCAGACATGATGTAGCCTGCATCTACCTCTACAATAAGAAGTCACACGAGACATGCTGTAACCTGCATCTACCTCTACAATAAGAAGTCACACCAGACATGCTGTAGCCTGCATCTACCTCTACAATAAGAAGTCACACCAGACATGCTGTAGCCTGCATCTACCTCTACAATAAGAAGTCACACGAGACATGCTGTAGCCTGCATCTACCTCTACAATAAGAAGTCACACCAGACATGCTGTAGCCTGCATCTACCTCTACAATAAGAAGTCACACCAGACATGCTGTAGCCTGCATCTACCTCTACAATAAGAAGTCAAACCAGACATGCTGTAGCCTGCATCTACCTCTACAATAAGAAGTCACACGAGACATGCTGTAGCCTGCATCTACCTCTACACTAAGAAGTCACACCAGACATGCTGTAGCCTGCATCTACCTCTACAATAAGAAGTCACACCAGACATGCTGTAGCCTGCATCTACCTCTACAATAAGAAGTCAAACCAGACATGCTGTAGCCTGCATCTACCTCTACAATAAGAAGTCACACCAGACATGCTGTAGCCTGCATCTACCTCTACAATAAGAAGTCACACCAGACATGCTGTAGCCTGCATCTACCTCTACAATAAGAAGTCACACCAGACATGCTGTAGCCTGCATCTACCTCTACAATAAGAAGTCAAACCAGACATGCTGTAGCCTGCATCTACCTCTACAATAAGAAGTCAAACC